>NW_024841805.1:0-1108 GCF_019175285.1 Sceloporus undulatus
CTACGTTTGTCCTGGTTTATTTATATATTTAATTTTTTAAAAAAATTATTTAATTATTTATTTTTTGGCTTCGGCCCCCCAGTTGTCTGAGGGACAGCAACCCGGCCCCCGGCTCAAAAAGGTTGCCTACCCCTGGTGTAGATCATTTACCAGCTATCCCTGCAGAGAAAAGGGTATGCCGGGTGGCTCCAGGGCAGGCGCAGTAGCAGGAGGAGCAGAAATCCATAGTGTAGACTAGCCCTCAGTGAATTTCGTGGCTAACATTTCAGCCACTAAACTACACTGGCTTCATTTTTCTTTAACTTGTTGCAGTTATTACTAGCTCTCCAGATACATTTTAACTTGTATTAAATCACAAAAGAAGTCTATCTGAATTAGTTTTATTTTTCACTACAAAACTAAAGTCTATGGCTTGAACCCTATTTGTTATTCCCAACAAGATAATTCATTACACCCATTGTTAAATGGTGAGGCAACACATAAGTAAGGAGTTTATTGTACTACTAAAAAACCTGGCTTACTTCTCCTGAGTTTAATTCTAATCTGGGAGGCAGCCAGGTTCTATCACATGAGCCTTGCCACCAAAGCCACCGGCCAAATACAGCCTGGATGCAGCCTGGGTCCCTTATCCAGCCACTTTTCAAAGTTGGGAGTTTTCCAACTTTGAAAAGTGGCTTGCTGAGCTCTCCTGGGACCCGGGCTGCAGCCGGGCTGTATTCAGCCAGCAGATTAAGCAGCACAACTTGTGCGATAGAACCCAGCTGCCTCCCGAATTAGAATTCAACTTGGGAGAGGTAAGCCAGGTTTTTTAGCAGTGCAATAAACTCCTAAATCTAATCAATTCAGTGGGTCTACTCAGGGTGGAACTAAAAGCAGGATTTAGGCCCATATAATTAAAGTGTTATCCAAATGCTTTGATTTAAAGTTGGTGAAAAAGCATAGGGTCCCACCAAGATCACAAAGATCATTCCTTCCAAACTTTTAAAGTATGGGTATTAATCATGTTGACGCAGCATGAAAAAGTGTAACTCACCAAGTAGAGTTAACACCATTAGTTATGTCCTTGAGTGCACATTGGAAGGAAGATGAATGAGCATGAGCTAAGATG
>NW_024841806.1:0-1108 GCF_019175285.1 Sceloporus undulatus
CTTTACTTGCTTTGTTGTTATTAGCTGCCTTTGACTCACAGCAACGCTGTGGATGAGACACCTCCAAACCCCTCTATCCTCTATTGCTCTGCTCAGGTTCCCTTGATTCAGCCCCATAACCTCCCCAATTATGTCTAGCCATTTGGCATGTGGCCTTCCTCTTTTTCTACTCCCTCCTACTTTTCCTAGCATTGTTCTCCGTTTCAGTTATCCATGTCTTCTCGTGATGTGGCCAAAATACAACAGACTCAGTTTAGTCATTTTGGCTTCCAGGGAGATTTCAGGCTTGGTCTGTTCTCGGACCCATTTGTTTGTCTTTTTGACTGTCTGCGGTATCTTCAGCCCTCTTCTCCAGCACCACATCTCAAATGAATTGATGTTCTTCTTATCCACTTCCATTACTGCCCAGCTCTCACAGCCGTACATAGCAACAGGGGACACAATGGACTGGACATTAGTGCTCAGTGGTATATCTTTAGACCTTAGGGCCTTGCCCAGTCCCTTCATGGCTACTCTTCCCATTCATAGTCTTGACTGCAGTTTCCCATTCTGATCAATGTTTGCTCCAAGATACAAGAAACCTTTTAAGTTCCTCATTATCTAGGTTGGATTTATGTAGATCTTCCCTAGACATTATTTTTCTTTTCTGTATGTTTAGTAACAAGGACTATCAGAGGCATTGGCACTCCCATGGCTTTAAGGGCTTTCCATAGCCTTCCATGATCTATGTAGTCAAAGGCTTTGCTATAGTGACCAGTGTTTCACAAACTCTGGTCTTCCAAGTGGTTTGGACTTTACTGGTCAGTAAATGGGGGAGCTGTAATCCTGGGAACAAGTTTAAGAAACACTGCTATAGTCTATTAATCACACAGTGATTCTTCCCCTTGGAAGGCCTCTGTACAGTCACACAACTACAAATCCCATAATTCCATATCACTGAGAGCCATGGCAGTTAAAGGTGGACTATTTCTGCAGTGTAGATGCAACCAAAATGAATTACAACTCATAGAGTTGGAAGAGACCCCAAAGGCCAACCAGTCCAACCCCATTCTGCCATGCAAGAACTCCCATTCAAAGCATCCCTGACAGATGGCCATCCAGCCTCTGC
>NW_024841807.1:0-1108 GCF_019175285.1 Sceloporus undulatus
GGATGGTGTTGGTCTAGCTCTCGTGTATGTTTTGCAACCAAAAATAAACAGTGCCTCTTTGGAGAAAAGTCAGCCTACGGTGCTATAATCTAGCAGCTGTGTTTCCTGGCAAAGCTCCAGTCTGTCAGTTTGTCTATCGACTCACAAGCTTCCAAGATTACTCTGAGTTCATCTCTGCATTTTCTCCCAACATTTATACTGTCTTCGTTTAATCCAGTTTTAGTATTGGGATCGGGAGGGGGGTAGGCATAGGGATTGATTTCTTTTGGATTTTATTGTAACCTCAATGTATTTTAATAATGTAACCAGCACAGTTTCTCCTTCAGAGAGCGGGCTAGAAATAAATCTTTTCTTGCATCCAAGTCGGCTCGTATCTCGTGTGTGTGTTTGCCCCTGCTGTTCTTATGGCTGGGAATGGAGCTGAGGACTGAAGAGAGAACAAAGTGTCAGTTTTGTGCAAATTCACAACTTCTGTGCATCAAAGAGTCCAGTGTGTTGAAATAGGAACAAACTTTATTGAAAACACATAGTCAGAAATTAAATGTTTAAGCCAGAACTGCCCTTCCGAAGCCAAAGAATATATTGAAACCCAAAACCTAAAACTCCACCTTCTACCAAACCTAGCCCCCACCTACAATTCCCACCATCTATCCCCCACTATTAACCAGCCCCACTTTGCCATCCTTCTCACACGCACAATCTCTCCCTGACACAGACATTCGAAGAAACTAGATCCCTTAATGTTACTACAGATCCCCAACTTTCTTCAGCCAACATCCCACAAATTCCGAATGCTATCATTGCTATTCTAGCTATCTGCAACAAATCCCAGCCCCCATCTAACTAACCTAAACCATGACCCATAATCCCCCGCCAAATTTATAACCCAAAGCAATTATCTTTACTAGTAGCAATTAAAACCTAAACTCAACAATACATAACTTTAAAACATAAACAGACATATGGACAGAAAAACTGTACAAATAAATTCATAAGGACTTTTTAGCACCGCTGGATTGGGAAAATATTTTTGTATTCCATCTTTACAAAAATAATGTTCTTTCACTTCTTGGATTTTTGTGGCTTCTCTCCTGTGTGGATTCTCTGG
>NW_024841808.1:0-1108 GCF_019175285.1 Sceloporus undulatus
TAGCTAAGTTTACTTCGCCGTTTTGGTTTTCTTCAAAGAAAAATCTAATCACCTCCTTTCCTTTGCTAACTATCTTCTTATCCTTTAACAATTCCTCATTCAAGTACCATCTCAATTTTTTTTCTGATTCTCTAAATGAAATTTTAATTGGATTGTGGTCGGATATACCCCTGTTTAGAGTTTCCATATCATCCACATCCCTTACCAACGAGTTTGATACAAGACATAAATCAATTCTTGAGAGGGAATCGTGCCTAGGTGAAAAAAAAGTAAAGCAGCTCTCATTATTGCGGAGGAACCTCCATACATCTACCAATGTTAAATTTTTCATCATATCAAAAAATTTCTGTGGTAGTTTCCCTTGGTTGTTTTTAATCTTGTTACTTGATCTCCTGTCCAGTTTTGGCTCTATGACTCCATTAAAATCCCCAATCATAATGGTATGTTCATAGTCGTACTCTAAGATTTTTTCCTGCAATTTTTTATAGAAAAGACCTTTATTTTCTTGTGGACTGTAAATTCCTATTAATAAGACTCTCTTTTCTTTCCAGCATACTTCTACTCCTACATAATAGCCATCTTTATCGTTAAATACTTCCTTCGAATCAATATGATTTTTGATATACAATACCACTCCTCTCTTGCTTTTACCTAAAGAGGATACATATTCTTTCCCCATTTTTTGGTTTTGGAGTAATCTAGTATCTTTGGTTTTTATGTGGGTTTCCTGCAAACAAATCACATCTGTGTAATTTCTTTCTAAGAATAGAAAAACTTTTTTTCTTTTCTGGGGAGAGTTCATTCCTTTGATATTCCACGATAAAATCTTCATGTTGTAGTCTATATAGAGAAGGCCTCACCAAAGACAATTTCAAAAACCAAAAAGGATATCGAAAGAATTACTTTATTGAAGACGAGTTTTAAATCAATTCCATTACTAGGTTATTAGGTCAATAATTGATTTAACTTTATAAAATTTAACTTAGGTTCCAAACTAGTATGCAGTTATATCTACTTATTTATCCAGTTGCTTATTCTCCCCCTCCCTCTCCCTCTTTCTCCCTCCCATCTTTCACATCCAGTTCTTTCTTCAAGCCTTTTAAAAATA
>NW_024841809.1:0-1108 GCF_019175285.1 Sceloporus undulatus
CTTGAGCAGTTACAAGCCCAAGATGAGGGTTCTTCGCAGTCAATGTGTCAGGAGGCTTCCAGAGGGCCAGCGAACTACAGTGGATGGTAATGTTTCAGAAATTTCACCAGGTGAGGAACTTGAGCAACAGTTTCTTTCATCACTGGTCACTTGACCACGGGGTCCAAGCCAGTTGCAGGCTGTATCACAGCCTAACCCCATACCTGGGACTTCCATGGCTACAGGGGTGCCATCTTCCCCTTCTGCTAGGCCTACACAAGGTGAGCGCTTGCATAGTGGACATCTGGTCCAGAAAACGCCTATTTTGTCTTCCTTTCATGGTTCAGGACCAACAAGTCAACAACAGAAACTGTTATGCTGGGAGTTTGGCTCACAGGGTGTCTGTAACCGAAAGCCCTGTAGGTTTAAGCATGAATGCTCATTGTGCGGAGGGAATGAATCCTTTACTAACTGCACCCTGATAAGGGGACAAATGGGACATTAGGACCAAGATACGAGAAAGGTAGGTGGCCCTGCCACCCCTGCTACAAAAGGGACCTAGCTCATTAGATGCTGATACCCTCTCTATCTGGCTGAGAGGCTGCATTGTTCTTGTTAAAAGATTTTTACTTATGGTTTGAAAATCCCCTTTTTGTGATATTTCATCCCCCTTTCTGGCTCCTAACTTAAAATTAGTTAGGCAAATGGGAGACCTGGTATATAAATGATAATCAAGGAAGTTTCTGAAGATAGGTTGATTGGACTCTTCCAGGAACCTCCTGTTCCAGACCTGTGGGTCTCTCCATTGGGATAGTCCCTAAGAAGACACTGGGGAAATTCCAGCTTTGACATCATCTTTCTTTTCCCAAGAGAGACTGTGTTAAGGATGCCATTCCACATCAATTGGCTACTGTTAAATATATCTCTTTGGCACTTCCATGAGGGAAGTCAGCAAATACGGATTGAAAGCAGAGTTGGCAAAATGTGATATTCAGCTTTTCTCCTGTTGCCAGTTCACTCAGGCAAATTTGATTGGTTAGGTTTTAGTTTTGGTGGTACATTTTATATGGATCTGACACTTCCTATGGGGTGCTGAATGTCTTGTTCAATTTTTCAAATGTTTAGCACA
>NW_024841810.1:0-1108 GCF_019175285.1 Sceloporus undulatus
GCGGCGCTCCCGCCGCCATTTTCAAACCGCTTCCTCCTCCTTTCCTTCTTCCTGAGCCGCCGCCGCCGCCGCCATTAACTCTTAACTCTTCGGCAGGAAAGGCGGCGATGGCGACGAGTCTGGTCTCGCCCGGGATGGAGAGCAGCGGCAGCGGCGGCCCTCTGGCTGAGAAGCCCCCGCTGAGGAGGAGGAAGGGCAGGCGGAGGACGGCGGTGGCAGCAGGGAGGCCCAGCCTGGCCGAGGAGGGAGCCCCCTTCAGGCGCCCAGGGAGCCAGGAGCAGGAGGAGGAGGAGGAGGCCCAGGGAGGCCCAGCGTCCCCGGAGGCCCCCGGGGCCACGCAGCAGGACGCCTCGGGAGGACGGTAAGGGCCCCCTGCCCTGCGCCCCGCTCCCTTTTACTTGGCTCTCTTTATGGCTGCATCCACACTGCAGGGATAACCCGGTTTGGCACCGCTTTCACTCTTTCTCTGGCTCAAGGCTGTGGAATTCTGGGAGTTGGAGTTTGTTGTGGGGGCCCCGGCGGAGCTCTATCCTTGCTTTCATAACAACAATAACAATAATAATGGGGAAGGGGTTTGCCCCTAAACACCTACATTGTTGGGGGCTGCCTTCTGAAACAACTCCTTATTGAGGGAATCTCTCCCTAAATATCTGCATTATTGGGGGGGGGGGTCTCTTCCTAACCATCTCTATTATTGGGTCCCCCCCCTAAAATCCTGGATTATTGGGGAGGTTTTCTCAAATACCTGCATCATCGGGGGTCCTCTCCCTAAACACCTCATCCTTGGGGAGCCTCTTTGTAAACATCTTCATCATTGGGAGGGCTTTCATCTTAGACATCTGCATTATTGGGGGGCTCATCCTCAACACCTACTTTGGGGGGGGGGGGCCTCTTCCACACCCCCCTTTTTTTTGGGGGGGGGGGTTCTCTCCCTTTGCACCTGCATCACTGAAGGCTCTTTTCCTAAACATCTGCATTACTGGGCAAGTTCTCTCCCTAAACACCTGCATTATTGCAGGGTCCTCTTCTTGCACACCTGCATCATTGGGAGCCCTCTCAAATAGTGATCATGTGCTTAAACACCTGCATTATTGGGAGTTCCCTTCAT
>NW_024841811.1:0-1108 GCF_019175285.1 Sceloporus undulatus
CCAATCAGTAAGACTCCAGAGAGTCAGTGACCGATGAGGGTGAATGGCAGGGTGACATCCTATCCGTGAGACTCCAGAGAGTCAGGGACCGATGAGGGTGAATATCAGTCTGCAAGCCAGTAGGTACGACACTGGAACATCCTGGACGGATGAATATCGAAATCGGGCACTTATCCAATTGGTATGACCCAGGAGAGTCAGAAACCAATGAGGGTGAATGTCAGGCTGCAAGTAAATTGGTACGAATCTGGAACGCCATGAACGAATGAATGTCAAAATCGAGCACCTATCCAAATAATATGACCCAGGAGAGTCAGGGACCGACGAGGGTGAATGTCAGGCTGCCATCCTATCCGTGAGACTCCAGAGAGTCAGGGACCGACGAAGGTGAATGTCAGTCTGCAAGCCAGTTGGTACGAATCTGGAACGCCATGAACGAATGAATATCGAAATCGAGCACCTATCCAATTAATATGACCCAGGAGAGTCAGGGACCGATGAGGGTGAATGTCAGGCGGCCATCCTATCCGTGAGAATCCAGAGAGTCAGGGACCGATGAGGGTGAATGTTAGGCTGCAATTTAATTGGTACGACACTGGAACGTCATGGACGGATGAATATCGGAATCAGGCACCTATCCAATTGGTATGACCCAGGAGAGTCAGGGACCGACGAGGTTTGAGGTCAGGCTGCCATCCAATCAGTAAGACTCCAGAGAGTCAGGGACCAATAAGGGTGAATGGCAGGCTGCAAGTAAATTGGTATGAATCTGGAACGTCATGAATATCGAAATCGGGCACGTATACAATTGGTATGACCCAGGAGAGTCAGGAATCGACGAGTTTCGAATTCAGGCTGCCATCTAATCGGTATGACTCCAGAGAGTCAGGGACCGATGAGGGTCAATGTCAGGCTGCAAGCCATTCGGTATGACTCTGGAACATATGGACGGATGAATATCGAAATCGGGCACCTATCCAATTGGTATGTCCCAGGAGAGTCAGGGACCGACGAGGTTCGAGGTCAGGCTGCCATCCAATCAGTAAGACTCCAGAGAGTCAGTGACCGATGAGGGTGAATGGCAGGGTGCCATCCTATCCGTGAGACT
>NW_024841812.1:0-1108 GCF_019175285.1 Sceloporus undulatus
CATTACTGACCCATGTTCAACTGTTGTGGATGATGGGTTCAGCAAGATAGAGTGACGTAGGCAAAAGGACCCAAGATATCGCTGAGAATTCAGTGTTTCTTTAAGCTGGCCGTCCCCAGTGGAATTCCTATTCCAAAAGTCAAACTGGGGCCCAAAACAAAAGGCAATGGTTACCTTCATAGGGGTTCAAAGAGACTCTAGTCTAATACATCTCATTGGTCACAGGAAATGTAAATATACTGAACTTTCTTACAATCAGATCAAAGATATATGAATACATTAAAATATACTTAAGGCACATTTGGTTGCATTCCAATCTCTTGGCACCTATGTGTTACATTGCCCCCCTTCCCCTGCCAGGGATGCTGCTCTCTTATCTCTTTAACATATTATGGCTCTTTAGAAGAATACCAGGAGCAAAATGAAGCCTTGAAGAACAAGGGGTCATTCCGTTCTGTAAACATCCCTGCATCCTTGCTGGGGCCCTAATTTAAATTCCTTTCCCTGTATACAGTCAGAGCAAACGCTTTTGTTAATAGCTTCTAAAATGGCTTTTCACATTCTTTATAGAGTTCTAAGCTACTCATTGATTATTGAAATATCTCCATCTCATTCCCCCCTTTGATGGTTTATCCATTTTTATATTGCATAATACCATCATTTATCATGCCTGTACAAAATATTGTGATTCTAGCATCGTTTCCTGTGTCTGTAAGTTGGACACAGCACACTCTTGGGAAGCGGCATTGCTTGATTTATAGTCTGCCTCTTCGATGAGACGGCTATGATTTCGGAATAGCTTGTGTCTGCTAAACATCTCAAAAGTTATAAATCTGTCCCAAAGGTGTTGAAGCATCTTTCCTGTTTGCAACTCCTAAGTAGGCTTCCCTGTGTACGTAGTGTCCTCACCTGAAGCCTATGGAAGCCTATGGACATATCCCATCATGCCATCTGTTAGGGTCAGAAGGAAAAATGCCTGCACACCGAGAACATTCTGTCCCAAAGTCTGAAACAACACACAAAACCCAAACACATCTTAGATCTCAAAGCACTTTATCATCTCAGGTCTCAAAACACTTCTCAGATCTGGTGGTATCATAGAAGCATA
>NW_024841813.1:0-1108 GCF_019175285.1 Sceloporus undulatus
TTCAGTGATTGTTCTTCCTTCTTAAATCTTTGGGGCTATTACAAATTTGTGTATTGAAATGGCCACCTTTCCAGATGGAACAAACTGGAAAACACAATTTAGTGTCTCCTACCATCCATTAAATACCCTAAAGGCACCAGATCCTGTCTGATCTTGGAAGCTAGGAAGGGTCATCCTGGGTGAGTCCTTGGATGGGAGACTCCCAACAAATACTAGGTGCTATAGAAACAATTTCAGAGGAAGGAGCTGGCAAAACCAGCTCTGAAGATTTCTCACCTAAGAATTCCTCTGAAATTCACAGGGTTCCCATAAAGCAACAGGCGCCTTGAAGTCACACACACACACACACACTCCATACAGTATTTAATAGCATAATACCTAATGACCAAAAATACTGTTGGTGTCTTTTTGCTGTTGTTAGCTGCCCTTGAAGTGACTTCAACTCATGATGACCATGTGGATCAGACATCTCAAAGACCTCCTGTCCTTAATCTCTCTGCTTAGGTCCTGCAGGCTCAGGCCTATGTCCTCTGTAACTGAGTCCTAGCATGCAGTCTTCCTCTTTTTCTGTTGCCCTCCATGTTTCATAGAATTGTAGAATCATAGAGCTGGAAGAGACCACAAGGGCCATCCAGTTCAACCCCCCTGCCATGCAGGAAACAACAGTCAAAGCACCCCTGACAGAAGGCCATCCAGCCTCTGGCGTTTATCAGACAGGGTCTCTGCCGCGCGGAACTGGGGCTTTTGCGTGCTGGGCGATTCAAATTCACGTTATTTTGCGAACGTACTTTCATACCTGGGTGTCTTTCCGCATTAGTGGGTTTCGAATCACACGATGCGCATTCACGCAAAGTGCACTGAGTGCAGAATGTTTTACCAAACCGGACCTTAACATGTGGATTGGCTGATTCGTATTGACCACCTTGCGCATGTCCAGTGGTACTCTGCATGGGTCGCGACCTTAAACGCTTCCGGGGTGAAAATGGAGGTCACGTCCTTTTTCTGTTTTTCGTGCCTCTCATGACAGCCCGATAAACAGCTAGAGAGCAAGCGCATGCATGTTAACAATGCGATACAACATGCCTGTTACTGTTTCCGCTCTACATTC
>NW_024841814.1:0-1108 GCF_019175285.1 Sceloporus undulatus
GGCGCAACAAAAGTGTTACCGCCGGTCCCCCCTGGGCTGCTAACCACGAGGGACAGGGATCAAGAGAGCAGGTTGTTTTCCGAACACTTGTTGGCACAATTTCATTATATCATTCCTAGTGACAAAAATGCAGCAGGCTTGGTACACAGTAGGAAGCATTATATATTTGAAAGAGCTTTTCATTCCACAGACTTCCAGTTCCTAATATCAAGAATGGTGTGTGTGTGTGTGTGTGTGTGTAACATTCAAAGAAAAAAAGAAAAGAAAAATCTCTGCATCAAGGAATTTTTTAATGCAAAAAAACTGATTCTCCCAGTTAAGAATCTTGTATATTCTGGATTCAGAATTGCACAAGAAGCCAGCGTAAGGAATAATAATAGGGAAGGCAAGACAATTTACAACATTCCTGCTGTCCTCCTGTATCCCTTCAAATGCATGATGGGAAGTATTTAAAGGTGGGACGCTGAGACATATTGGGAAATCTTTTGGTGTACTACTCTCCCTGCTGCTCAGCAGTTTTCCTACATGAGCTATCTGGAATGGCCTTAGTGGTGATGTTGGTGCTCCCACCGCTTATGATGATGGAAAACTTATTATGAGCCATGCCAAGGCTACCCTGTCAGGAGTGGCTCAGAACTTCATGTTCACTCTGCCAACCATTGGTCTGTCCAAGTGGTGTCTAGCCCCACTCATGCTGGGGGATATATTCTATACCTTGTTTTCTGTACAGGATGGGTTTATGGTGATCAGAGAATGGGGGAACTTTCTATTGTTCCATTGTCATGGACAGATCACTTCTTGGTCAGGTTTAGACTTGCTGGGACTCAGAGTTTCTACAGGGAAGGGAGACTGATTGAAATGGGCAGCCCCAGGTGGCTCTTGGGGCATTTTCTGCTATGTTCAGAGGTGATCCTGTCAAAACCCTGGTTGATCTCTGGAACAGGAAAATGACCAGGGTGATGGAAACAATATTTTTAAGCATACCTTCTCATGGAATGGAGCTGAACAAACCTTCTGGTTTTCTAAGGAGATGGCAGCAATTAAACAAATCAGATAGAGAGTAGGGTAGCCATTGCAGAAACAAATCTGACCAAAAACAGATTAAGTC
>NW_024841815.1:0-1108 GCF_019175285.1 Sceloporus undulatus
TGTTGTCCTCCCCTGGAAGGTGAACGGCCTGGAGGTGGATCCTCCTCAGGATGCACCAGTCCCATATTCGCATTGTGATGTCGAGTAGGGTCAGAGATTTGGTACCTCCCTGTTTGTTTATGTAGAACCACACCGTCGTGTTGTCTGTCCTGAGAAGTACTACCTTGTCCCTTAACACTGATTCGAACGCCCTCAGTGATTTCTCCACCGCAAGCATCTCGAGGGAGTTGATGTGGAGCTGTTGCTCGACAGGTGACCACTTCCCTTTGACGACCAAGTCGAGGAGGTGGGCGCCCCAGCCGTCTAGGGATGCATCTGTGGTGAGCGTCAGCTGTGGCTGGAGCGGGGCAAAAGGTAATCCGGCGCAGACGTTTTCGGGTTCGCACCACCATTGCAGGGAAGATGCAACCGGTCTCGGGACGGTAAGCCACTTGAGCGGAGAATCCACCATCGGATCAAAGACGGATAGGAACCATCTTTGCAGCAGACGAAGTCGAAGCCTCGCCCACGTCGTCACAAAGGTCGTAGAAGCCATGTGGCCCAGAGCCACCTGGACATCCCTGGCCCTCACCCTTCTGAACTTGAGAAATGGCTGGAGGGCGACGGATAGGGACTGGAAGCAGTCCCGAGGGAGTGATGCTATGCAAGAGTCTGAATCCAGGAGCGCCCCGATGAACCCGACCTGTCTTGTCGGGTTCAAGTGTGACTTGTCGAGGTTGATCACTAAACCGAGGGACTGGAGGAGTGTGAATGTGAAATCGATGGACCGGTGGAGATCCTCTTGAGACGGAGCGCCAGGAGCCAATCGTCCAAGTAGGGAAACACCCTGAATCCTTCTGGTGAAGGTAAGACACCACTGGAGCTAGGCACTTGGTAAAAACTCTCGGGAAAGGCAGCACGTTGTAGTGATAAGCGTCGGAGCCGACGGCAAAGGCGAGGAATCTCCTGTGGGACTCTTGAATCCCCATGTGTAAATATGCATCCTTGAGATCGATTGTTGCGAACCAGAGGCCCTGGTGGAGAAGAGGTAAGATGGAAGGTAAGGTCACCATACGGAAACATCTGTACTGCAGGAAGTGGTTAAGCTTCCTTAAGTCTAGTATGGGCC
>NW_024841816.1:0-1108 GCF_019175285.1 Sceloporus undulatus
TTGCAAACGGTGAGATCTGGAGTCAGTCCTGTGCTCAAAAAATCAAAGCCATTTGAAACAAAAGAAGCTTTATTGATAAATCCAGGCAGAAACATCCATTAACACCTTTTTGCAAAGTCTGAAGTCCAAAGGACCTTGTTCAACCCCTCCCTAATTCCCAGCCCCCAATTCCCAAGATAAAGCAACACAAGTGGAGGTTGCATAGATACCAACGTTGTGTATACTCCCCCTTCCCTTCTCTCAGACAGCCTCACCTTGAAGAGAGATGTTCTCAAGCCAGCTTCACTCCTCCTTAATAACCATTCTCCAACTACAACCCCAACCCTTCTCCAAACGCCCTCCTTCATCTAAAAGCCACTCCATCTGTCTTTCTAACATTTCCCACTACATGCTTTCTATAACCCATCACTCTACACTACTTACTATGAACTACAACTACTCCTACTTTAACTCTAATAATCAAACCCTAATATTTTACTCTTTATGACAGAACCCTTATACACTAGTTCTGACACGCAATGGGCCAATCCCAATCCTTCAGGCATACAGCACCAGTCTGAAATCACAATTCTCCCGTCTCAACCTTTCAGCAAAGGAGCATCAGCCTGAGGTTGCAATGGGCCATTCTCAGTCTTTCAGGCAAGAAGCATCAGCGTGAAGCCATAATGAGCCTGAGTTCAAATTGGACCAGTCTGAATCCTTCAGGTAAAGAGCACTACCCTGAAGTCACAATAGTACTATCTCAATTCTTCAGGCAAGGAACCTCAAGCTGAGATCAAAATGGTCCAGTTTCAATCCTTCAGGAAAGGAGCATCAGACTGAGGTTGCAATGGGCTAGTCTCGATCCTTCAGGTAAAGAGCACCCTGAAATCACAATAGTACCGTCTCAATCCTTCATCCAAGGAGCATCAGACTGAAGTCACAATGGGCCAGTCTTAATCTCTCAGGCAACGAGAATCAGACTGAGATCACAATGGGCCAGTCTCAGTGTGTTTCAGGCAAGAAGCATCAGCCTCAGGTTGCAATGGGCCAGTCTCATTCAGGTAAGGAGCACCAGCCTGAAATCACAATATGTCATTAATACCTTTATTCATGCATTTATTCATTT
>NW_024841817.1:0-309 GCF_019175285.1 Sceloporus undulatus
CCAGGGATGGTGGGAGAAACTGGGATTCTAGCTAATCAGGACCAGGGATGGTGGGAGAGACTGGGATTCTACCCAATCAGGACCAGGGATCACAGAATCACAGAATCATAGAGTTGGAAGAGACCACAGGGGCCATCCAGTCCAACCCTCTGCCATGCAGGAAATCCAAATCAAAGCATCCCCGACAGATGGCCATCCAGCCTCTGCTTGAAGACCTCCAAGGCAGGAGACTCCACTACACTCCGAGGGAGTTTGTTCCACTGTCGAACAGCCCTTACTGTCAGGAAGTTCCTCCTAATATTGAGGTGG
>NW_024841817.1:409-699 GCF_019175285.1 Sceloporus undulatus
CAATCAGGGCCAGGGATGGTGGGAGGGACTGGGATTCTAACCAATCAGGACCAGGGATGGTGGGAGAAACTGGGATTCCAGACAATCAGGGCCATGGCTGGTGGGAGGGACTGGGATTCTAGCCCATCAGGGCCAGGGATGGTGGGAGGGACTGGGATTCTAGCCAATCAGGACCAGGGATGGTGGGAGAAACTGGGATTCCAGACAATCAGGGCCAGGGATGGTGGGAGAAACTGGGATTCCAGACAATCAGGGCCAGGGATGGTGGGAGGGACTGGGATTCTAGCCAA
>NW_024841817.1:799-1108 GCF_019175285.1 Sceloporus undulatus
CCAGGGATGGTGGGAGAAACTGGGATTCTAGCTAATCAGGACCAGGGATGGTGGGAGAGACTGGGATTCTACCCAATCAGGACCAGGGATCACAGAATCACAGAATCATAGAGTTGGAAGAGACCACAGGGGCCATCCAGTCCAACCCTCTGCCATGCAGGAAATCCAAATCAAAGCATCCCCGACAGATGGCCATCCAGCCTCTGCTTGAAGACCTCCAAGGCAGGAGACTCCACTACACTCCGAGGGAGTTTGTTCCACTGTCGAACAGCCCTTACTGTCAGGAAGTTCCTCCTAATATTGAGGTGG
>NW_024841818.1:0-1108 GCF_019175285.1 Sceloporus undulatus
TCTTTGACAGTGGAATATACTCCCTTAGATTTTGGTGGAGGTCTTTAAAGAGAGGCTGGGTGGCCATCTCTTGCGGGTGATTTGAATGTGTATTCCTGCATGGCAGTAGGGGTTGAACTAGATGGCCCTTGTGGTCTATTCCAACTCTATGACTCTATAATTCTAGTGGAACCATAGTGACATGATAATATAGTATGAAAGGGACCTCAGTCTTTGTAGAAAGAGCAACGGATTCTTACCTACAGAAGCCACATTCTCATAATTGTCCATCATTACATAATTGTACAAAAGTTTCTGTTTCTTGGTCAACAGATTCCATTCATCATCTGTGAAATATACTGCCACATCCGCAAAGGTCACCTGAAATAGAAAATAGCCCTCATCCAGAGAGTGACTAAGCAAAAGGGGAGGAAAGCACATGGTGCATCCGAAATATTAGTATTTCATCACTTCAGAATTCAGTCCAGGAAATAAACTTTAAATTCTGTCCGCAAGCAAAAAGCTACTGCCTTTGAGATCAAATTGTCTTGAATCCTTTCAATATAATATATAATATAATAAAAAATATAATTTAGGCCATGGCTGGGATATTGAGGATGGATTAGGTTACTGACTATCCAAACACATATACAGTCAGCCCTTCTTATACACAGATTTGTTATACACGGATTCAAGCATACATGGTTTGAAAATGTTCCAAAAAAGTATAAATTTCAATGATCAAACCTTGATTTTCCATTTTTTATAAGAGACACCGTTTTGCTCTGCCATTATATTTAATGGGACTTGAGCATACACAGATTTTGTTATAAACGGGGCATCTTGGAACCAAACACCAACATATAACAAGGGTCCACTGTAGTACATTTAGCCACAAAAGAATTATGGTGCATTTAGCCATTTCTTGCCAAATTTCAGAGGCAAATATCATTTTTCAAAAAACAGTTCTGGGAAGCACTCTGGACTTGAGGGCCACTGGGCCCAGCCCCAATTTAGATCCAGAGATGGTCTCCCATACCCCCAACATTTTACAGACAGTAAAAGCAAGGCACATGTGGACAAGCAACACCAGAAGGTGGTGAGGATGGCCAAAGTGGTTTATGAGGAA
>NW_024841819.1:0-1108 GCF_019175285.1 Sceloporus undulatus
TCTCACTTTTCCACACTTCCACCACATGTGGATCATCGTAACCTTTTCTTTATTGCAATTCCAGCACGTATCCGTTTCCCCTCTGAAGAGCTTTTTTATTCTAACCGGAGTATAATACCACCTATTACTAATTTTTAGGAAATTTTCTTTTAAGTCTTGGGATCTGGTAAAAGCATTTGTCCTTTTCCAGGCTTTTTCCCATGCCTCCAATGGAATTTCATGTCCCATGTCCTTTGCCCAATCAAGCATATATTGTTTTATTGGTTCGTTTTCCAATTCTCTCTCTCTAAATAGTTTATAATATTTACCTATTTTCTTTTCTTCCGTTTTCATTGTCAGTTCATCTAATTCCATTAATTTTATCTCAATTCCCACTGTCCTAATATCCTTATTGAACCTCCTTTTTATTTGGTAATAACTATACCAATTTATTTCATTTTTTTCACTAATCAATTCTTCTCTGGATTCATAGTCATTTCTTGTTTTCCTTTTCCTTTTATTAAATCTATATATCTGCGCCAGTATTTCCCAGAGTCCCATCTATTAGCAAACGCCTCTTGCTTTGACACCCAAACAGGTATTTTGAAACAGAAAATTGCTTTTATTTTCCTCCAAGTCTCCAACAAGTTTCTGCGAATCGGGTTATTATTAAAGTCTCTGTTAACAGTAATTTTGTTATACTATAGGTATGTTTGCCACCCGAATCTCAGATCTGGACCTTCCAAATTTAATGTTTGTGTATTATTTAGCCTAATCCAATCCTCTAACCAGAACATATTACATGTCCATCTATATAGCTTTATATCTGGTATGGCACATCCTCCTCTCTCTTTTGTTTCTTTTAAATTTGTCCATCTAATTCTGGCTTTTCCCCCTTTCTAAATAATTTTTTTAAAATTCCTTGTTCCATTGCTCCATAATCTTTGCTGATATGCTAATTGGTAAATTAATAAAAAGAAATAAAATCTTGTGTAAAATTACCATTTTTATGGCAGCTATTCTGCCGAGGATCGGTAAGTTTAACTTTGACCATCTGCACATTTCTTCACTAACCTTTTTCCACCTTGTCTTATAGTTGTTGTCAAATAAGTTCATGTTATTATTGGAC
>NW_024841820.1:0-466 GCF_019175285.1 Sceloporus undulatus
GACCCTCGTCGGTCACTGACTCTCCTGGGTCATACCAATTGGATAGGTGCTCGATTTCGATATTCATCCGTCCATGGCATTCCAGATTCGTACCAATTTACTTGCAGCCTGACATTCATCCTCATCGGTCCCTGAGTCTCTGGAGTCTTACTCATTGGATGGCCGCCTGACCGCTAACCTCTTCGGTCCCTGACTCTCCTGGGTTATACCAATTGGATAGGTGCCCGATTTCGATATTCATCCGTCCATGACGTTCCAGAGTCATACAGAATGGCTTGCAGCTTCACATTCACGCTCATCGGTCCCTGACTCTCTGGAGTCATACCGATTGGATGGCAGCCTGACATCAACCCTCGTCGGTCCCTGACCCAACTGGGTCATACCAATTGTATACGTGCCCGATTTCGATATTGATCCGTCCATGACATTTTAGAATCGTACCTAATGGCTTGCAGCCTGACATTCA
>NW_024841820.1:566-1108 GCF_019175285.1 Sceloporus undulatus
CCTGACTCTCTGGAGTCATACCGATTGGATGGCAGCCTGACTTCGAAACTCGTCGATTCCTGACTCTCCTGGGTCATACCAATTGGACAGGTGTCCGATTTCGATATTCATCTGTCCAGGACGTTCCAGTGTCGTACCAACTCGCTTGCAGCCTGACATTCACCCTCGTCGGTCCCTGACTCTCTGGAGTCTCACGGTTAGGATGGCAGCCTGACATTGACCCTCGTCGGTCGCTGACTCTCGTGGGCCATACCAATTGGATAGGTGCTCGATTTTGATATTCATCCGTCCATGGCATTCCAGATTCGTGCCAATTTACGTACAGCGTGACATTCACCCTCATTGGTCCCTGACTCTCTGGAGTCTTAATGATTGGATGGCAGGCTGACCTCGAACCTCTTCGGTCCCTGACTCTCCTGGGTTATACCAATTGGATAGGTGCCTGGTTTCGATATTCATCTGTCCATGGCGTTCCAGATTCGTACCAATTTACTTGCAGCCTGACATTCACCCTCTTCGGTCCCTGACTCTCTGGAGTCTTA
>NW_024841821.1:0-1108 GCF_019175285.1 Sceloporus undulatus
CTCCTGTCCTTCCTCCTCCTCCCACTTCCTTCTTGTCTTCTTCTTCTGTTGTTGTTGTTGTTGTTGTTGTTGTGTGCCTTCAACTCCTTTCCTACTTATGGTTACCCTATAGAGTTTCCTTTGCAAGTTTCTTTGGGGGCAGGGGGGGTTGCCTTTACCTTCCCCTGAGTGGCTGAGAGAGTGTGATTTGCCCAAAGTCACCTAGTGGGCTTGCGGCGAGCAGGGATTTGAACCCTGGTCTCCCATTGTCCTAGTCCGATACTCAGACCACTACACCATGCTGGACCCTCCACTGCACTTAAAGGTACAGGACTCAGTTATTATTTGTTGTTGTGTACCTTCAAGTTGTTTTCCACCTTATGGAGACCCTAAAGCAAACCTATCCTGGGGTTTACTTGGTAAGATTTGTTCAGAGGAGGTTTGCCATGACTTTCTGCTGAGGAGCTGAGGACCTTATCACACTCAGTTTTCAACGTTCTGGGGACCTAAGGAGGACACTCGTGTGCGTGCGTGGCCTCCCCAAAATGGAGTTTACCACACATGAAGATGTCCTCCAAGAGGCCCTGTTCTGTCCCCCGGCGCACTGTTCGCATCCAGTCCTGACGGGCGTAATTTTTGCCTGACGGATTACCTGGAACATTATTTGGAACATAATGTCTTTTGTGCTGAAGAAGTTTGCTTTGGATTTTAAATTCTTTCTGACAAAGAAAATACCATAAAAATTTCTTTGCCATGCATTTTCATCCCTGCTGACTTCTTGATTTTCCACATGTATAGTATTTAAATGGCTCTGAGCCAGCGTGGTTGAGCAATTTCATGTTAAATTGTGGAAGAAATATTTTCTGGCATGTCTCACATATCTGAATGTTTGTTCTTCTTCTGGTGCCATGCGGATGACCAGATCTTGTTTAGTGCTGCTGCATGCATGGTTGTCTATTGTTGTAAAATAGTTTTGGCAAGCACAACACCCTCTGACCAAATCACTCTTGCTAAGTACTCTGTGAACTTTCAGCTTGTTCATCCTCACCCTGATGGTTCTCACTTTGAAGCTGCTGATGGCTTTAGAATACAGTTACATGTTTCAAGTCCTTGTGGCAAATGATATACA
>NW_024841822.1:0-1108 GCF_019175285.1 Sceloporus undulatus
TGACAAGTGATTCTGTAAACAAAGAAAATGACAGACAAGACAATCTCAGCGTTAAGAGAAGATGTCACTCCAAGATTTAGCCCCATGTTCATACCTCCCTATTTCAGATTAGATTAATAAAGTTGGTGTGAGTGGCCTGAGCATGACCCTGTACTGGATGCTCCCAAATCCATATAATGATTGTATCCTTACTCATAGGAGCGACCAAAGAAGAGATTGAGGGAACTTTGATGAGAGAATCAGTGGAAGCAGATAGTCAAAGGACTGTTGAAAAAATATTCCATTAACCATGTGCAAAAATACTTTGATTGACAGGAGGCATCATATCCCGTGAGACTGCCATAGAGTCTTGAGTCAGAGCCCAAGGCATGATGCAAGCAAACTGCAGAGGATGCTTTATGCTGTTTGGCTCCAGGAGATGACTCACAATCAATACAGTATACAGCTCACATGCGGATTGGTGTGGATTGGAGTTGTGTGAGGAAGAGATGGTGAAGTTTATGGAAGTCAGAGGGGAGAGTTTCAAATATTTGTATTATTTTGCAACTCAAGACAGAGAACTTCCAAGGATTTAAATGAAACCAATTGTGTTTCTGATTTAGTTTTAAGTGAAAAGTTGTCAGTGTATTGCCAATATCTATATCTGGATATTTGTTTCCATACTCTGCTGTGTTATTCTTGAGCTGCATCTAGGAGTGTGACCCTCAGATTGCACTGTATATTGGCTTGGGAACACGATTGGAATTCAAAGCCAATAAGGACCTGAGAGCCGGTGTGTTAATCCTTTTTGTCTGAGATATTTCCACCAAGCACCCAGTGAATTTAATTTAGTTTCAAACCATTCTCCCCCAGGAATCTTTCTAAAATGATATAAACCTTTTTGAACACTCGGTTTCTGACCCCAAGAAACAATTACAGTATAAATATCTGCCCTGACTGACTGTTCTTCGACATCAGTCCAATTACAGACAGACAGTCTGTCAGTTTACATTGCTAAACACCTCACTACACTCGCCAGCTCCACTTGCCATGGAAGTTACCGACTTCTCTCACCATTCTTGACCCTCCACAATTGTAATCAAGTTCCACCTAGGTAAAGTTTTACCAT
>NW_024841823.1:0-1108 GCF_019175285.1 Sceloporus undulatus
AAAAAACAGGGATAGGGACCCCCTGGTCCTCCTCCTCCTTGCCTGCCCCTTCTCTAACTGGGGCTGTGAAGGGAGGCCGGGGACGGAGGGAGGGAAGGAGGGGTTTCATGCGAGGGAGGGAGGGAGGGAGCGGGGCGGGCGCAGCCATCTTCCAACCCCAGGAAGGAAGGAGAAGGAAGAAGGAGAGGGCTCCAGCGCCACCATAACCACCGCCGCCGCCGCCTCCCAGGGTGCATCGCGCGGGGAGGGAGGGAGGGAGGCAAGGGGAGCGGCCTGGAAGTGGACCCGACTCTAGCCCCGGCCGAGAGAAGGAGGAGAAGGAGGGAGGGACGGAGGGCTTCTTCTTCTCCCTGGCGCCACAAAGCAGCCCCAGCCCCCTCTGGGCTCAGGACGCCGGCGAAGGAGGAGGAGGAGGACAAGGTGCTGCCGCCCGGTGAGTCCCAGGAGCCTCTGGAGCAGAGAGAGGGCTGCGGCGGGACAAGGAGGAGAGGAAAGAGGCTCTCTGTCTTCGCAGCCCTTGTGTGTGTGTGTGTTTGTGACTGTGGGGTGTGGTGGGAAGAGCGGAGGGGACCCCTCCAGGACACACCCGTCTCCTCCCGGGAGAAGGGACCAAGAGACAGCCCTCTTTGTGTGGAAACAGAGGACTATGGCACTCTCTCTCTGTAAGATATAGATATAGATATATGTATACACACATATAAACACACAGACACAGAGCCTCACACCTCCCTCTCTACACTCTATGTGTGTGTATATATCCACACACACAGAGCCTCACATCTCTCTCTAATACTCTAATAACACAGACATACACATATGCACACAGTGCCTCACACTTCCCTCTATTATATATATATGCACACACACACACACGCATATATATATATAGAGAGACAGTACCTCACACTTCCCTCTCTATCATAGTTGTGTGTGTATACACACACACACACACACAAAACACTTAGAGTGCCTCGCACCTCTGCTATATATATATATAGAGAGAGAGGTGTGAGGCATTGTGTGTATGTATGTTGTGTATGTATTATAAATATAATACATACATATATATATATATATGCACATACACATTCATCCCTCCATATTTGCA
>NW_024841824.1:0-1108 GCF_019175285.1 Sceloporus undulatus
GCTCGGCCACCTCCCTGGCCCAATTTAGAAGGGATTTAAAAACCTTCCTATTCCACGCTGCATTCCCCGATTAAAGTCCTAATAGGCCTCCCTTCCTCTTCATGGGCAAGAAGACTGGCTAACGGGATTTTTATTCTGTTTTTTTTAATTATATTTATGTTTAATTTTTGATGTAGATTTTGTGTATTGTACTGTTTTTATCGTGTTGTTAACCGCCCTGATCTTTGGAAGGGTGGTATAAACATAAAAATTTAATTAATAATAAAAAAAGTTACAGGAATTAATAAACATTAAAGTAATTAGTAAATATTAAAGCCTAAAGCATTATTATATCATACTGTTCAATTGCCTGTTTCTTCAGAGGTATAACCAAAGGTTTTGAGAAACAGAGTGTGAGTAACTTGTATCTGGTTTTGTTTTTCCTTAGTTATCTCACAGAAATTAGTAGACCTTGGGCTGTTCATGCACTCGGTGTTGGTACATGCCTTCAACTCAGTTCAGTCTTGTGATGATTTTCTCATTGACTTTTCTTGGCAAAATTCAGAGGAGGCTTGCCATTGCCGTCCTCTGAGGCTGATAGATTGTGACTTGTCCAAGTTCACCCAGTTGGTTTCCCATGGCTGAGTGGGGATTTAGACCCATGTCTCCTGGAGTCCTACTCCAGTATTCAAACCACTTCACCATCCTGGCTCTTATTCAAGCATCACTGAGTTTCTTTTCCCAATCCAGCACCCAGGGCAGTAGCATAAGTAGCATGTGAGAAGCATAAGCCTATTGCCAGGTGAAGATTGGACCTACAGAGTTCAAGTTCAGCCTCTGTTCTTTGTATACTAATGCACTGGATTTAGTGAAGAATATATTGTCTACTGTGTAACTGTTATTTTATTAGCATGTACCATCACAAGAATGTCAAGGTTTTCCCCCTTGGTTTAGAATTTACCTTTTTATCGCTTAGTTCATAGCTGAATAACAGCTTGTCCTAGGAGACCTTTTTCTGCTTGTTCTAAGAACCAACCACATAAAGTACAGCAGTCTTCAGCTATAACACAGCAACAACGTTGCATCCATTTCCAAGGAAGGTTTTTCTGTTGGCTAGGAAACAGCTTTG
>NW_024841825.1:0-525 GCF_019175285.1 Sceloporus undulatus
TGCTCAAAGGGAAACATTGGGGAACATAGGCCCATAGGGAAACATTGGGGAACGTTTGCCCATAAGGAAACATTGGGGAACATTTGCCCATAAGCAAACATTGGACAACAATTGCCCACAGGGAAACATTGTGGAGGGCTTGACCATAGGGAAGCACACTGACATCTCTCAGCATTGATTTGTTTCTTGACAAGTATTGCAGTATTATTCATGTAGCATCCTTGCCCTTCAGCCAAAAAAGTCCTACAGTTGGGGTTCCCTGCCCTTTGGCTTACAATCTATTGGGGGTGGGGGGGGGGCCATGTCCAGCGGAGACCGTCTCTTCCTTCCTCCTTCCTTCCTTCCTGGGTGATGGAGCCGGGGCCACCTCTTCCTCCCTCCCTCTGGGCTGGACCCTCCCTTCCTCGCCTGCTGCTGCTGCTGCTTCTGGGCCTGGATGCGCCTGACTCTCCCTCTGGACCTCCGAAGGGGCAGCCTTGGCACCTGGGACCTCGATGGCGTTGGAAGAAAGAGAGGAATCAGAGG
>NW_024841825.1:625-1108 GCF_019175285.1 Sceloporus undulatus
CATAAGCAAACATTGGACAACAATTGCCCACAGGGAAACATTGTGGAAGGCTTGACCATAGGGAAGCACACTGACATCTCTCAGCATTGATTTGTTTCTTGACAAGTATTGCAGTATTATTCATGTAGCATCCTTGCCCTTCAGCCAAAAAAGTCCTACAGTTGGGATTCCCTGCCCTTTGGCTTACAATCTATTGGGGGTGGGGGGGGCCATGTCCAGCGGAGACCATCTCTTCCTTCCTCCTTCCTTCCTTCCTGAGTGATGGAGCCGGGGCCACCTCTTCCTCCCTCCCTCTGGGCTGGACACTCCCTTCCTCGCCTGCTGCTGCTGCTGCTTCTGGGCCTGGATGCGCCTGACTCTCCCTCTGGACCTCCGAAGGGGCAGCCTTGGCACCTGGGACCTCGATGGCGTTGGAAGAAAGAGAGGAATCAGAGGATGCACAAGTGGCCCACCTCCAAACCCAGGGTCCAGGGTCCCAGGAGT
>NW_024841826.1:0-1108 GCF_019175285.1 Sceloporus undulatus
ATCCATTGCTCTGGGTCCAAGTCTCTGGAGCAGTAGAAAACAAGCTTACTCCCTTCTCAATATGGCATCCCTTCAAGTATTTAAACAGGGATCTCACATCACCTCTTAGCCTTCTCTTCTCCAGGCTAAACATCCCCAGCTCCCTAAGTCTTTCTTCATAGGACATGGTTTCCAGACCTTTCACCATTTTGGTCACCCACCTTTGGTCACTCTCCAGTTTTTCAACGTCCTTTTTGAATTGTGCTGCCCAGAACTGGACACAGTATTCCAGGTGGGGCCTGACCAGAGCAGAATAGAGTGGTACTGTCACTTCCCTTGATCTAGACACTATGCTTCTATTGATGGAGCCTAAAATCACATTGGCCTTTTTAGTTGCCGAAAAGCACTGTTGACTAATGTTCAACTTGTGGTCTACTTGGACTCTGAGATCCCTTTCACGCGTAGTTTCATTCAGCCAGCTGTCCCCCGTCCTATATCTGTGCATTTAATTTTCCCACCCTAAGTGCAGTACCTTACATTTCTCCGTGTTGAAGATTATTTTAATAATAATAATAAAATTTATTTATATTTTCCCGCTGCTTCCAGATGGATTTTGTTAGCTTTGGACCAGCTTTCTAGTCTATTCAGGTCATTTTGAATTTTGATCCTGTCATCTGGGTTATTAGCTACTCCTCCTAATTTGGTGTCATCTTCTAATAGGATAACTATCCAAGTCATTGGTAAAGATGTTGAATTGCACTGGGCCCAGGAGAGAACCCCACTGGACACCCCATTGGTCACTTCTCTCCAGGATGAAAAGGAGCCTTTGTTGAGCAACCTTTGGGTTTGGCCGGTCAACCAATTAGAAATGTATGTAACTGTTATCTTGTCCAGCTTGTTTCATGTTTTTGTTTTATATACTCTTTAATTTGGTTAACTGCTATTAAGGGGCATAGCTATGAGATTCTATGATATGAAACCTTTTAATAAATGAACAGGTATTGCAATCCTATCTATATATATTATCAGACATAACTCCAGAGAATGTTATCCTTTTGGATGCCAGAAGGTTCCTCTACTTCTTCAGAGCAAGAAGCAACACTTCAGCTGCCTTCTAGAAGATAAAGCA
>NW_024841827.1:0-1108 GCF_019175285.1 Sceloporus undulatus
AAAAAACGCGGACTTTGGTCAAAAATCACATGTGACTGATGCAGTTTAAAGCTGTCTGGAAGTGACCAGAACTTTACTTTCAGTCCTTCAAAATGGTGGCAGTAAAGCATGCACAAAGTCAGGATGGGCAAAAATTACCTCTCTGATCCTCTGTGCATGTGCAATTATTTTAGAATTAGGGCTTCTACTGCTCAGAATTAAAAGACATTCAGTGGCTATCCCATTTTTCTTCTATAATGGATTTTTGCTGTAAAAAATGAACTAAAGACATAAAAAAGCTAGGCCTCCCACAGACTTCAGTAAATGGGACACAGGAAAAGTGCAGTCTAGAAACACATAACCTCTGAAACAACCCTGAATGATAAGGAAGCTGTCCAAGGTCATCTTGTAAATTCATTACTGAGGACCCAGCTATTTGAACCCAGATCTTTTGGCACTCAATCTAGCATATTAATTTGCTGGGCCATCCCCGCTTCTCATGCCATCATTCAGTCTGTTCCTATCTCCTCAGATCCATCTCTCCTCAGAAATCTTGGATATGAAATGAGACACTTGGTATGATTATGATTAGCCTCTGGCTCTTTCTCCTCTCCAAGGTTTGACAACAAGAGGCTGACAGCTGGGATCCAGCCCAGAAATCTATGTTGTGTTTCTGAACCTTCTGCCACACATTTAGATAAACCGACAAACACCAAAATGACACTGGAGGCAGAAAGGCTGTTGCAAGCTCCCTTTGCAGGAAGAAAACAGATCTCCTAGCTACATTGGCTGAAACAGATTCAGTGGAGCCTGCAAGTGATGAGGAAGGGCAAGAAACTGACTCTAATATAGAGTCTTCAGAATAATACTGTGAGAGGGTGGAGGAGGGGGATCAATCGGGTTGGGGTCCCGCCCAGAAGGAAGACGTGATGCAGGACCCAGGAGGAACCTTGGAAGAGGCAGAAGTTCCAGACGGGGCCGCATCAGCTGGGCCTGCACCGAGAGGCGAAGGAGGGGTGGAGTCCCAGGATAGAAAAGGGGAGGTGGGACAAGAGGGAGAGGAGGAAGGAGAAGGAGGCGTGTCGGGTTCTGTGTGGCGGCCGGAGGAAACAGGATACGAGGGGGACAT
>NW_024841828.1:0-1108 GCF_019175285.1 Sceloporus undulatus
ACACTCTTTTCCAAGTAAAATGATTTTTCATGGTTCCATGCTCCTCTCTCGTACAAAGGTGCACTTTCATCTTCCTTGTCTGCTGCTGTTTTTCACTAATTCGTCGCAAGAGAAACCTCTCTGCAAAAAGGCTCAAAAGGCAGTGATGCATCTTTTTGGCTACCGATAAATAGCGAGTTCAGTGCAAAGATGAGATTTGAACTTGGTCATTCCGCCTTCCCAATGAGGACCCTGCTATGCGCCATGCCCAGCAATGTGGCTCTGTGACATTTCCGTCTCCTTGCTGAGTTCTGAAGGCCATATCAATGGCTTAATCCTCCTCTTTTGCTCAGCTGCTCTCTCGAACTCTGCCACCAAGAGCTCCTCTTATATATATTCCCGCCATAGTGGTAATTTCTATACCGAGCGGCACTTATCTATAAAGCGGCCAGACAAAGTGGCTTTCCCTTATCACATTCCCTTCTTAGCAAACACCAGCCCCTTGTGTGAGATGCAATCGTGGGAAATTAATGTCTCCAAAGCTAACTGTTCTCCCTTGCAAGAGAAACAGCCGTTGCCTTCATAGGACTGCAATTGGATGAGCTGCAATTGGATGAGTCTGGGTTATTTCCCCCCTCTGTTTCCCTTCACTCTCTTTTTCAAGGTGAAAAGTAAAGAAGAATGAAACGGAAGGAGAACTTGAGAATGGGAGAAATAGTTTCCTGCCTCATCCTGTCCCTCTGTTTCCAAGGGTGGCCATCAAGAGAACAGGTAGAATCGCCCAGTGGTCTTCTTTTTACGGAGTGCAGAACCAGCATAGCGTAGCTGTTTGGCATTGGACACTGGGAGACCAGGGTTCGAATTCCGGCTCGGCCATAGAAACCCACTGGTTATAAAATAATAATAATAATAAAGCTTTTATTTATATACCACTTTTCCTCCAGATCAAAGCGGTGTACGTACAATAAAACTATATGACACATGTCAGATGCAATATTAAAAAACAATTATGAAAACAGTTATAAGCAATTCAGTTTTTAAAAACAGTGTAGTTAGGTTAGTCGGGATATCAGTTGTGGGTAGTCATCTTAATCTAGTCTGAAGAGTTCTTGGTAATTTAGAGAATACT
>NW_024841829.1:0-1108 GCF_019175285.1 Sceloporus undulatus
GCCATAGGCGCTAATGGGGAAAAGCCGCGATTCCGTGCGAAAAAGCCGAAAAAAGCACCAAAAGTTTTTTCGTAACCCGAAAAAACATTCGTAACCCGAAACAATAATTCCCTATGGGATTTTTTCGTATCCCGAAAATTTCGTAACCTGGGTATTTCGTATCCCGAGGTACCACTGTAGGAGTGTATCACTTGGCTTATTAATTTGGCTTACCTCTCCCGGTTTAAATTTCAATTTGGGCTGCCAGGGCCACAAATAGGGAGGGGCGACCGCACACAGGTATATTGATCGAAATGGAAAGGACAAGACTCCTGCTGTTGAAATATGAGTTGTGTGCATGCTTGGATTTGTAGAACCCACAATAAAAAGTTCTAAGATCCTAGCAATTTCCAAGTGGTCCACAGGAGGGCAGGGAGACTTTGAGAAGCACAGCAAAAACGGCATTACGTTGTGTGAACAAAGCCTATGATTTATGGCATCATATGATCTCAAGTTCTAGGCAAAAATGAGGTCCTCCACCACCATTCATGGGTAATAGATGCCAGCCACAGATGCTGGCAAAATGTCAGGAATAAACTCTTCTAGAACATGGCCACAGAGCCCAAGAAACCCACAAAAAATTAGGGATGCCGACCATGAAAGCCTTCAACTTTTATCGGATTGGTCCTTAAAGTTTTATTTCCCTATATAAGATAAGAAAATGTAGAGGATCTAGACTAAAAAAGTGGGTATATTCCTCTCCGGATAAAGAAAAGCACATAGCATTTTAACTGTATGGTCCAGAAATTAGGGGATAGGAAGTTCTGCCTGTTGTTGTTGTTATTAATGAAATAGGTTTGTCGGTGTTTTGTTATTGTTAAATGTCAAATTGTTCTTTTCCCAAAACACTGTAGGCTGGAACGTTCAGAAAAGGTGCCTTTTGGGCCAGAAGGACTGCCAACAAAAATCCCAGTTGCTGTAGGTTATATTTCAGAGGAAGGAACTGGTAAATATATATATCTGTTTATTTCTTGTCTAAGCAAACTCAATGAAATGTATGGGTCAACAGGTGACTTGGAGGCGCATGTGCCCACACATAACTCCATCCAAAACAGGGATACTCATAAAG
>NW_024841830.1:0-1108 GCF_019175285.1 Sceloporus undulatus
ATTTTGTTCCACATTTTGTCCTGGGTTTTAGTGGACAATTATGGCAACCCTACATCCTAAGAGGCCAGAAGCCATGCCAAAGCCATGCTCCAGTCCTGTCTGTATGGGCCCAATGTGACCGTTTTTAAAAGTGACTCACTAACTCAAATAATAATAATAATAATAATAATAATAATAGGATTTATTTATATACCGCCAAATCACTGGGAATCTGAGCGGTTTACAACAGAGGGGATAATAGATGGTTCCCTGCCCTCAGGCTTACAATCTAAAAGACACTGACACAAAAGGAGAAGGGAATGGTGAGGGGGGGAGGGGATCAGGTCCAGTAGTTCTTCTCTCCCTCTGAGGCCTGGACCAAGGCAGATGGACCGGAGGGAGGGCTTGTCTTCTTCCAGGCAGACAGTTGGAGCTAGCCCGCCTCTCTCTCCCTCAAGATGGAGGATGAAGGGAGGGCTTGTCTTCTTCCAGGCAGACAGTTGGAGCTAGCCTGCCTCTCTCTCCCTCAAGATGGTGGGTGAAGGAAGGGCTTGAAATGATTAGCCTTCATTTTGACCAGGAAAAGGATGATCTGAAGTGTCTGGAGAGATCCAGGGCTCCAAAAATGAGATGGCTCCAAGGCCTCACCTTGCCCACCCTGTTTTAGGGTGATTTTGTCCACACAC
Source organism: Sceloporus undulatus (assembly GCF_019175285.1). Classification (NCBI taxonomy): domain Eukaryota; kingdom Metazoa; phylum Chordata; class Lepidosauria; order Squamata; family Phrynosomatidae; genus Sceloporus; species Sceloporus undulatus. The sequence continues at coordinate 666 of NW_024841830.1, forward strand.
CAAAAGAACCGAAAGTCACTTCAAGGTTTCTCAGAAACCCTGGGATTTTCTCCAACTTGTTTAGAAGCTTATTGCTTGGGCAAATAAGATGGCTTACCTCTTCTGGCTTCAATTCTGGATCTGGGATACCCCCAGATGTTAACATACCTAAATCACCACTGATCTAGCCAGGATGCCCCTGCCCGGATGCATCCTGGATCGAAGCCTCGCTGAGCCAGTACTTTTTTGAAGTCGAGGAGTTTCCAACTTCAAAAATTGGCTAGCTGAGTGAGGCTTCAACCTCGGATGCATCCGGGCAGCAGCATCCTGGCTAGATTGGTGGCGATTTAGGTATGATAACATCTGGGGGCATCCTGGATCCAGAACTGAAGCTGGAAGAGGTAAGCTGGTTTATTTGCCCCAAGCAATAAGCTTCCTAGGGGCCATTCAGACTACAGAAAAAA
>NW_024841831.1:0-662 GCF_019175285.1 Sceloporus undulatus
GGTATTTCAATGATGCATGCGTCCTAAGAGTCCAGAAGTCGCACCAATGCCACGCTCCAGCCCTAAGGACTGGAGCGTGGCTTTGGCGTGGCCTCTGGACTCTTAGGACACATGCATCATTGAAACACCATACCTCCACTGTGACTCGAAGCAGCTTTATTTTGGCTGTCTGTAACAGCCCATAGATTACAATCCGGACTGGTTTCTATTGTGCGTTACTATATAATATACAATCTTATATATTATTATATGGGGCAGCTGTCATGAATCCATTTGTAAGCTTATTGATGTTTACAATGCCACTATGCACTTGGAAAATTAAGTAAAAAGTTTCCCATACCCTTCTTTCCGCCCCTGCTCCATTTCCTTCTCTCTTGGCATCACTACCTCTCTCTCTCACTACCCTCATTCTGCTTTTTTACTTATTATTATACAGTTATTGTACCATCAAGGCAAGATGGGCACAGGGAATAGTGAGACTGTTAGATAGCTATTAATTGAAACTGAAGGCGCCTGAATTTGGGACTCCTTAGCTTGTTCATGCAAAACTTACTGCAGCCTCTAAAATCTAGGCTTGCGGCAACCTCCCAGAGGGCGTTCTCTGCTGTCGCCCCCAAACTCTGGAACGACCTGCCGGATGAGATCCGTCAGATAACATCATT
>NW_024841831.1:762-1108 GCF_019175285.1 Sceloporus undulatus
TAATATATAAGATTGTATATTATATAGTAACGCACAATAGAAACCAGCCTGGATTGTAATCTATGAGACTCATAGTGCATTCCCCCCTCAAAAGACTCGAGTTTCTTTCATTACAATGTATACCTGCTTTTCAGGCCTACAGAGCCTGGCATTCTGAAAGAGCTCCAATTTCCTGGGGGTCTTGGTCTCCAAACAAATCACACACACCCTGCATCCATTCCAAGACTCACTTTTTTCCCCTCTTTCCCATTCTTTGATTGTTTCTTCTGTTGCTCTGACTTGAGCTCCAGAAAGTTCCCTCTCCTTCTCCCTTTCTTTTATTCATCCACGCCCCATTCTCATCTCC
>NW_024841832.1:0-1108 GCF_019175285.1 Sceloporus undulatus
CATAACGGCAAATGACAACAAGGCACTGCAACAGACAGAACATTCAATAAAATGTACAGTATTATATACATTCGTTTCATATGGCTTATTAACAGCTATATTGCATATAGTGTACTATGTTTTATTATGTGTTGTTGTTGTTGCGTGCCTTCAAGTTGTTTCCGACTTATGACAACCCTAAGACATTCACCTATCTTTGGGTTTTCTTGGCAACTTTCTTCAGAGGAGGTTTGCCATTGCCATCCTCTGAGCTGAGAGAGTGTCACTTGCATGAGGTCACCCAGTGGGCTTCTGTGGCCGAGCCATGAGTGCCCTAGTCCAACACTCAAGCCACTAAGCCAAGCTAGCTCTCATTTTTTAATTATTTTTAATTATTTAATTATTTTATTATCTTATTTTATTATGTACTCAATTGTATTCTTCTGATGCACCTAGCTTCATTAAAATGCCTTGTTGGCTTGCAATATACCCATAGAACTCTGAGCAAGGCAAATGCTTAAAGTCATACTTTACTAGCAACAACCTCTTGCTGGATCTATATTTAAATTATTCCTTTCATCTGTCCCTTATGCTGAAACTAAGGAGGGGGAACCCTTCCAACATGTGCATTGTGTCCTCAAGGAGCCCATTTATTTGGAAAAGTGGGATGAAGTCTATGTATACATAAAGAAGAAGTGGGGAGGATATCCCATTTATAAGTATCTGGGGTCTAGGAAGGGGGGAAAGAAAGAAAGTGAGCAGAAATCAGAGTACTAGAGGATAAGACGATCATGTAGAAATTGGAAAGGTAAATTGATTAAAATATGGAAAAAGAACTATTTAAATGAGATATGCTTTAGTGAGTAAATGAATCAGTGAAAGGTTAGCTTTAGGAAGTTTCAAATGTACTTTATGAGTGATTTGTTTGTTTGTTTTTCTATGTATTATTTGTTATTTTTGTATATATATATATATATATATGAATAAATTTTATTTTTTAAAAAAGCTTGTGAAACGCAGTTGTCCGCCAGGAAGGGTGATATGATCCCAATTTCACCTTCTTCCCCCAGTTTTTGGAAGTTGCCCTAGGTCTCCTCCTCCTCCTCCTATGGCCTTTGTAGAATCTTGC
>NW_024841833.1:0-1108 GCF_019175285.1 Sceloporus undulatus
AAAAATTAATCAACAAGTAGTATTAGGGCTAAATAAGATTTTGATATTGTGAAGAATGGAAATCCTTATGATTACAGTGGAGAGAATAAAAGACAAAGAGGTTTAGAATGCAAGAAGGAGGTTTCTAATTAAAAACTTTGGGTGCATTTACAGTGCAGCAATAATGCAGTTCGACACCTCCCATAGTTAGTACTGGTATACAAGGTGAAACAATCCCTTAGGGGTTACCCAGCCTCTTGCAGGCCTCCTCTGAGCTAAGCAATTCCCCCAACATTTAAGAAGACACACAATTGGCAGGGATTCCAAGTCCTTTTCTTGGGTAACAAAGCTCAGGCAAAAACAAACTGCTGCAGCCTCTCCAAGCTGTAGTGTACATTGTCATTAATAACCTTGGCCACCCTGTGAGATTGCTTGCCCACATACGTCCCAGTTTTCATCTGTGAAATGCTGAATGGTACGGAAAAGAAACATTTCAAGAACCAAACTGAGTGTTACTGGTCCCTCTCAGGAGAACTGATAAAACAGCCAAGCTTCTCTTCCTCCTTCAATTGCCAGGTGACCGACCATTAATGGAGGAAGCCGGCTTCTTGAGAGCTACAGTAGAGCTTTGACAAGTACATTTGTTCCCAGGGCTCAGTTAGAGAAGCAAGATGTTAAAAAGGACAGGGTTCATGTGTAGCAGAGGGGATTTTGCAGGCCTCGATTATTATGAAAGCTATTTTTTCTTGCTGAAATTCTTTCTTGTACAAAATTCCCTCTTTTATAAGAAGGCTTGTCCACTTCTGCAGGAGGCAACCCTATGCTCAGTTGAAATTATTGGTTTTAAGCTCTTGGAACTGGGTACTTAAAGGACTCTGTCCTCCACCCCTGCCCCCATTTGCTTCTGCATATTCTAGGCTGTTCAGAAGACCTTTGCCAATAGATTTGTTCCTCCCTTTTAATTATGTCTGTTTGAAATCAACAGTCTATGAAATATGTATGTATATTTGCATTTAAATCTGTAAATATAGAACACCTCCCCCTTCGCTGCCAAAAAACACGGGACCTCAAGTCTCATTGGTTTTAACAGCAGCGCACTGTGTACCTAGCCATGGCAGCATGGCCACAT
>NW_024841834.1:0-1108 GCF_019175285.1 Sceloporus undulatus
GGACAGACCCCACTCTTTCTCTGCTTTCCACTCCAAGGACTCCCAAGGATCAGGACTTGCAACAAAGGAGGGCAGACCCCACTGCTCTCCACCCCAAGGACCCCCAAGTATCAGGGCTTACAAAAAGGAGGATAGACCTTTCTCTCTCTTTGCCTTTCAACCCCAGGATTTCCAGGCAAAAGGGGGGACAAGCCAGGGCATACAGTGTGTTTGTGTCCTTTGACTCAGCAGCAGCTTGTTAGCTCTGGCTGTGCGGGAAGGCTGAGAGGGAAAACAAAGACACACACACAGGGAGAGAGGAGGAGAGTGTGCACTGGGGCTTGAAACAGGAATCCATTACAAGGCTACAGAGGAAGGTGGGCACTTATTTTTTCAGGAAATTTATAAGCATAAACTCATTGCCCTTTCCATAAGACTACCCATGATTTTGGAGTCCATCTTGGGGCATACATTTTTTGACTTATAGTCGAGTATATACGGTATATAATTTCATATGGAAAAAATACCTTGGATCGTAACCAACAATCCACACAGTACACTAGTCTGACCTGGCAGACCAACTTACTCCATGAAGAATAGGTCAATTAACTCCAAGCCCAGATTCCACCATACTCCTAGTCACACAATCAAGTTACTCTTCCATTCTGTTGCTGTTGTGGCTTTCAAGTCATTTCTGACTTATGGCAACTCTAAGGTGAAACTATCAAGGAGTTTTCTTGACAAGATTTGTTCTTAGAGGGTTTGCCATTGCCTTCCCCTGAGGCTGAGAGCATGTGACTTGCCCAAGGTCACCCAATGGGTTCCATGGCTGAATATGGTCTCCAAAGACATAGTCCACAGTCAAACGATTATGCTATGCTGGCTCTCTCCATTAAGAAGTTGTAATTACTGCATTGCTGATCAACCATGGACTAGTGAGACTAGACACAGACGACTGGGTTGAATGAGGGCCACTTTATTTAACCGACAGCCTGTTTAATTGCTTTGAACCTGGAATCGAGCAAGGAAGGGGAGAAACTTAGTGTGGGGTCAGCGGAGGCAGGCATCAACCCTTGACTTCCTCCTCAGGCATCCCCTGGGCAAAACACATGACCCATGAGAGTAATCC
>NW_024841835.1:0-1108 GCF_019175285.1 Sceloporus undulatus
GGCGTGTCCTAACAACGCATGCACAGGATCGTGTCCCTATATGTATACCAGCGGTCGCCTAGTCCACCCCCAAGAGAAAGAGACTCGGATACCAATAAGGTGCAATTAAACTATGAGCATTTATTAAAGCCAGACAACAAAAGGGATCACACACGCACACACACATTCAATGCTATAGCTGGGAGGGGTGAGTTCGGGGAGTAAAAGAAGGAAGAGAGAGGCACTGTTGGGATTATTACCTTAGACGTCTTCTCCAGGAAGTCGGATGCAATGTAAGATGGATGGTGGATCACGGCCGCGGGGACAGGAAAGGAAAGAGCATCCTCAGTGGCTTAAGAGCTGAGTTCTGGCGGGCAAAGCTAACTAGAGGCCCGGTGACAGTGAGCTTGGCTTCTTTGCTAAGTGATTTCAGAGGAGCTAGCTCCAGAATCTCAGGCTCAAACAACTTAATGCTCAAAAGCCCAGTGAGAAGCTGAAAATGTGGATCTTATATAGGGCTGAATGGGCCCTCAGGCGATGGCTTGCCTGTGAGACAAAGGCATTGATTGCTTGGGCTTTGTCTAAGCCGAAAGCTACACAATAGTTGCACAATGCATGAGGTCTGACACTTTTCAGGATAGCAGATACCTTGATGGCCGAGCCGTTAAGTTAATCACTGGCTCATTAAGAAGGAAGCCACATCTAATCTCTTCCTTGTGCTGGTCCCTGCGAATCTGGTTTTGCAACTCCCAAAACTTCCCCTGAAATGTTTAAATCTCCCTTTTTCCTGAGACCATGCCTTGGCAGGGCAGCTGGCACATGGTCTCCTCGCTTTTAGGTTAATGGCGGATCACTGTGGTCAGTCAGGGGTCATGGTTTCAGACCAACATTTGATATAAATCCATACTCGGTAACAGCAGTCGATTTTGTCTTGCTAACAGAATTTAAAGTTTATTTGCTGGACTAAATTCTGAGGTGATCAAATTATTTTTGGGATGCATCATGTGCTTCTCCCTCCCCTTTTATTAGTCATTCTCTGGATGAGGGCTATTTTCTATTGCAGGTGACCTTTGCAGATGTGACAGTATATTTCACTGAGGATGAATGGAAACTGCTGACGAAGAAGCAG
>NW_024841836.1:0-1108 GCF_019175285.1 Sceloporus undulatus
GGTGAATCTGCTCTGTCTTTTAGTCTGAGCTCTCTCTGGTGCTGACTCTATTTTGGAAATGGGCTCCAGCCCCCATGGATGAAAACCTGGAGGAAATTCAATGCCCCAATAATATGGAAGTCACACTCTGTCAAAGTTTACATGAACTGTGTGAAATGTGGTTTTTGTTTTGCTGTTGTCTGTCCCAAATTTCCCATCTCCACTAAATGACCCCAAGATCAAGCAAGAAGACAGAAGGAGAAAACTGTGTCTCCTTCCACTTTCTCAACCCCATTTAGAAATGTATGGACCTCTTCCATGGCCATGCTTAGACACAGTTTTGCTCATGAAAAACACAAGGCTTGTAATCTTTCACAGAAGACATATTATTTGGGAGGCAGTTCAAGAAAATCCTACCAGGAAGGTGCCCTCAATTTCTTTTCCTGAGCATTTAGGCTGGTGGGCTTTTCATCCACAGTTTTATGGTGGAGGTGGCCTATGACAAACCTCCTTTGAACACAGACAAATGAAGAACTGCCTACAACTTGACCACTAGTGAACCTGTTAAAGGTTTACATGATGAAGAGAGTTCTGCCTGATATATCCTATGATGCTTCTTCTGAGTTTCACTTAATTTGCTGAGGTTAAATTGTATGTATTTGTTAAGACTGTTCTTATACAGTTCTCCAGACAAAGGACTTGGAAAGAAGAAAGGTCCCTCCACAAAATTGTCTGGCCTTAAGATGAATGACAAAGGCATCATGTGAAATGAAGAAGAGACGGTGATCGTGAACCAGACAATTCTTTCTGACCCAGAGGAAGGGAGCCAAGTGAGTCTGGGACACTTTTATGCAAGAGGTTTTTGGCCTTAGGAGAAAAGCCACAAAATGGAAAAGGGGCACCAGTTCATCTTTCTACTCTTTATTCAAATGGACAGGTTTTCTCTGACCTACGGAGTCAAAGCAGCCCATTTGGATGTTGAATACGGATTGGAGGATGACTCACATTTGCTGCTGGGATCTTACTGGCATGGCTACAGGAACATGGATCTCATAGAATCAGAGGATGACCTGGAACTAACTGACAAGGTACAGAAGAAGCCTATGCACTTTCCATGTGTTTTAGAGTT
>NW_024841837.1:0-456 GCF_019175285.1 Sceloporus undulatus
AGGGGAAGGGTCTCGATGTCCGGGTGTCGGACTCGTCCTCCCTGGACTGTCAGAAGGTCTGGTCTGGGCTCGAGCCGGAGAAAATTGGCTTGAGAAAGGTGAAGAAGGCAGGGAAACCATGGTTGTGTCGGCCACCAGGGCGTGATCAGGATCGCATTGGCCGCCTCCGTGGTCATCTTGGCCACTACCTTGGTGATGAGCGGGAAGGGGGGGAAAGGCGTATAGCATCATCCCTGACCATCGGAGCCCGAACGCATCTCCGAGAGAGCCATCGTTCGGCGTCCGGGAGCAGAACTGGGGACAATGGAAGTTGTACACCGTTGCAAACAGGTCTAACTGGGGAGTTCCCCATCTGGTGAAGAGATCGTGTACTGTTTCTGGATGGAGTCTCCATTCGTGGCAGGATGAGGGAGACCTGCTGAGTAGATCTGCATGCGAGTTCTGGATGCCTGGTAA
>NW_024841837.1:556-1107 GCF_019175285.1 Sceloporus undulatus
GTTATGTCCAGGAGAGTGCGGGACCTGGTGCCTCCCTGTTTGTTCAGGTAGTACATCACCGTGGTGTTGTCTGTTCTGAGCTGGATGACTCTGCCTAGCAGAGAAGACTCGAAGGCTTTCAAGGCCTTCTCCACCGCCAACAATTCTAGAGCGTTGATGTGGAGTGTCCCTTCGTCCCGGGACCAGATGCCTTTGGCCCATAAGTCCAGAACATAGGCTCCCCATCCTTCTTCGGACGCGTCTGTGGTGAGCACCAGCTCTGGCTGAGGGAGCGAAAAAGGCATGCCGACGCAGACGTTGTGGGAGCTGAGCCACCAACGGAGGGAGCGCGCGACAGGTCTCGGGATGGTCAGCCTGCGGGACGGGGGGTCCCTTTCTGGGTCGAACGCCGACAGGAACCATGACTGCAGAGGTCGAGACCGAAGCCTTGCCCACGGTGTGACGAACGTCGTCGACGCCATGTGTCCCAAGGCCACCTGGATGTCTCTGGCTGGTACTCGCCTGTGGGCGGTGCAGCGGTTGACGGCCCGAACCAGGGCCTGAAAGCGGTC
>NW_024841838.1:0-1107 GCF_019175285.1 Sceloporus undulatus
ATGATCTTTGGAATAGCGGTATATAAATAAAACAAATTATTATTATTAATTATCCTGATTCCAGACACACCCTCCTTCCCTCTATCCACCTAACTGATTAACTCCCCATAAATGTAAAGCATGTCTGATGGGCCCCCTCCCTTCCATATATGCCACAGGAGTGGCCAGCTTAACTTGGCCCCTGTTCTCCACACCATGTCCCTTGAATATGTTACTGCAGCTGGTGCGTTACAGAGCCCAAGTAAATATCACACCTCTCAGAGCAATAATACTTTACATTTCTATACCACTTCATAGTGAACTAAACACTGTCTAAGTACTTTACAATGTGTTAGCCAATTGCCCCCAACAAGCTGGGTACTCATTTTGGTGAACTATGAACGGATGGAAGGCTGAGTCAACTTGAAGCCCTGTGGAATCGAAGTCAAAACGTTGTGGCTGCAGTACCAGCATTCAACCACTGCACCACCAGGGCTCCCTATAGGAAAGAGGAGGGGTGTACACCATTGCCTCAATATAGGTAAACCAAGTCCACTCAAATTCCTGGGTAATAGACAGGAACACCACTCATTCATATGAGGTTACACATGATGTCCTGGTTAACATGGTGGCACACCGTATTGATAGCACTCAAAAAACCCTTCCAAATATATCTTGGCAGCAAATTTGTCACAGGGAGGAAGCATTGTATGTCATTTATTATGGAGGTCAGCCACCACTGTGTCAACAAATTGTGGCACTCTGGGCTCCCTGCCAAACCTGTCTCATCAGCAAATTCATTACAGGTAGGAAGCACTGCCAATGAACTATAGTCTGGATTTCTAGACCATGTCATTTTTACCCACATGGAAGAGAGTGGTATTGGGCAGGGGATGAATTGTGATAGGTTTGATGATTGGAAGGAGTAGGGCACCCCTACAGAATGCCATGATAATTCCACCAACAGATACCTGTGAGATGCAGTATATCAAGGCCTCTCCCCCTGCCTGAATGGCATTTGAACCAGAAAATGAAGCTGTGTCCAACTGTCCACACCAAATTTTGGATATATGCTCAAACAGAACAGAAAGAATTAAAGGGGGCTGACAGCCTGCCCCTGGGCAGAGC
>NW_024841839.1:0-1107 GCF_019175285.1 Sceloporus undulatus
CTCCTCCTCCATAACGGCCTATTTAAGGCCACGTGGCGCTTCCCTCCGTGCCCTTTGCAGCTCGACTCTCCCTAAGGTTAGTGGTTTTTCCTGTCACAACTTCTGGGGTGGCAGCATAGGCCATATATCTGGTGGGCATGGTTTCCAGGGCTGTGTAGCACTGGATTGGGAGTCCGTTGGGACATGGGAGCTCTGAGGGCATGCGCTGTGGCCATTGCAGGGGCCACATCTTGGCAGCGCCTCCTGGTGACTACGGGCTTCATTGAGTGCATGCGATCCGATGGTTGCATGGCTGCAAGATGGCATTTCCTTAGCCCCTAGGTCATCTCAAAGCCTGGCCGTGACCAGGGAATTTGGTTCATCGTACAACTGGGGTGTTGTACAATGTTCCAGATCCAGACCTCATGCTTTGGGCCAATCCTACCTTGGTTGATGATTGATTAATAAAGTTGTAGCCTTTCCTCCATATGCTGTTCTGAGTTTTTATTGTGGCGGCGCCCCTCCTAGGCAATTGCATTTTGCATCGATGAGCCAACAATACATTTTCAGCACCAAGAAAATCTCATCTTAGAGCAAATGTGCCTAGTTCTCTTGATGGTAAAGATGGATGTGAAAAATCTAGGAGCTACATCAGAGAATATCTTGGATGGCAGAGGAGACTTAAATATGAACTCTGGACAGATGAAAATTGCAGGTGTCATTTGGTTTCTTCTCTCCCAAATTTGTCACATCCCCAGCGATTTTACCTCATTAGGGCAGAGAAAAGGGTAAAATGGCAAAGCCAGGACCAAGCACCAAGCATCTCCTGTTGCATCCATCTCACCTGTTATGCAAACTCATTTTGAAAGGAAATATATGCAAGAGCTGGATTCTTTTTTGTCCCCTTACCCCCCATTCTCTTCCCATTTCTATTGTGTTGCTTAAAGGATAAGCTTTTATTACAAAATGTCGCCACCTTAAGAGTTCTTTTCTTTCCCTAGAAAGACTACAATAAAGGTAGCACGCAAATGATGATAAATAAGTGGTTAGGGCGTGATACAAACCGCCATTTAGTACGTATACAATACGTACTAGGGTTAGGAAGGGGCGGTGCTTCCGCACCCCCCT
>NW_024841840.1:0-1107 GCF_019175285.1 Sceloporus undulatus
GAATGGATGTCCAAGGTTGCAGGCATCCTATGGCCAGGAACAATTCTGCGCACCAAATACCAACTAGAAAGACAAGCCCCAGATGAAGCCCCTGACACCTATGTAGCGAGGAAGAAGATGTTAGGAATTCTCTCAGGGGAAATTGGCCTCAATGCAGAGGGCCAGCCCATCCTTGATAACCGCAACTTTATTGCTGAAGTGTATGAGGGTTTACATGTGTCCACCAAAACCTATCTGGGACCGGCGGCACTAAAATTACACACTTCCACGTGGGCCCAATTCATGGAAAATATCCGTGCAGTTTCAGAGATGTTCTGGAGCACAAAGGCAGAAAGGGACTTGAATGCAGGATCTGGCAGACCCCCCAGGGCAGGAAGGAAAAGGGGAGGAAGAAATGGAGACCCAGTTCATACAGTCACCTATCACAACACAGGTCCCCACTTCCAGCCAGTGCAGAAAGAACCCAGGAGGTTTGGGATAAACAACCCCAGGAACCAGCCCAAAAGAACAGAACCCCTCAGACAATCACTTCGGGAAATGCGAAATAACATCTGGAGACAGCTCAGAGAGTTGGGATTTAGCAAACAAGAGTTAGATGGTAGGCCCAATGCAGAATTCATGGATTTCTTAGACCGAGCCATAAGCAGGCAGCACAAAGGAAAAGCCTTTCCAAGTTTCCAAAATCCCAAAGACTCCCCCAGTAGTATGGAGAGAAAAATTACAGAATTGATAGACCGAGTCAACCTCCTAAAAGAGGAAAGTTCCACTTTGGCAGCCAGGATCCAGGAACAGAAATGTCCCCCTTTCTCCTGGGAAAAATACCCCAAGACTTGGAAACCTTTCCAGCCAGGCATGCCAGAAAAAGGGAACCCTAGAGGTCATTCATCCCATCCCCATGGTCCAAATTGGAATGGCACTGGGAGATGCGTTCCCCCAAGGAGACAGAGCCTAGCTCCTTGACCGAGAGGTGAGCCACACTGTCTCAGCCTCAGTTCCCCCATCCTCCACCACATGGCAAGGAAGAAAGGCCCCAGAAAATAGCTTTCGAAAAGGTATTTTAGAGACTGCCCTTTGAGAAGTAGAGAACTCTGCAGGCACTCCAGGCAT
>NW_024841841.1:0-1107 GCF_019175285.1 Sceloporus undulatus
AAGCAGCTTTATTTTGGCAGTCTGTAACAGGCCATAGTTAGACAAGGACACATTTCTACTATTCTGCTGATTTAAAGCTAGACCCTAACAGACTTGGTTTTGATATTTTTAATATTTAAATATTTTTGTTTCCTTAACAAAGGCTGAAGCCTTAGGACACCTGAATTGCCCTACAAGAAGGCAGCAATGGCAAACCTCCTCTGATAACAAATCTGGCCAAGAAAACCCCATGATACAGTCTCTGTAAGGTTGCTGTAAGTCATAAATTATTTGGAGGCATACAACAACAACATTGTGCAAGGGGATTGAGCTCCTGTTTTGAACAAAAGCAAGCATGGCTGGAAAGATATGTTTGAATGTGTAACATTTAAGGATCCCCCCCCCCCGGACCCCCCAATTTTTCTATCATCCTTTAAAAGAAGTCAATGTGCTGGGAGTTGGAAGCATTCATGTCAGTACCTGCAGGCATACTCCACCGTGTAAATCGCTCCTTGACTTTGCTCTTCCCAGCTCTGCATGTCGGCCTGGGGAAACAGAGGACAAGTTAAAGTTTTGGGTCAGTGTGGTGTAGTGGTTTGGGTGCTGGATTACGATTCTGAAGAGCAGGGTTCAATTCCCAGCTTGGTCATGAAACCCTTTGGGCAAGTTACAATCTCTTGGCCCCGGAGCAGGCGATGACAAATGTCTGAATAAACCTGGCCATGTATACCAATGGCAGCTTTGCCGCAGGGTTGCTGTAAGTTGGAAACGACTTGAAGGCACACGACAACAACAGTGAAACCCATGACTTGGAAAGGTGCTGAAGATGACCCTCTGGATGTCTTCATCAAGAGTCAGGACTAGTCCAGCTCTCTGCAGGGAGCTGGAGTAGATGGCCTCAAGGAGTCTCTTCCGACCCGACAATCCCCCACTGCCGACTTTGCACATTTTTTCTCCAGTGTTTTCCCCCTGTTGGCCAACAATGATTAACTAAAGCCAGCTAATGCTTAAGACAATGGCATTAATAGTGTATCAGTGCAGCGAGGCAGAAAAAAAATACCAAACAAGAGGCCTGGAAGGGAAGAAGCAGCTTTCTATAAGATGGCTGCCCAAGATTAACAACCCCCT
>NW_024841842.1:0-1107 GCF_019175285.1 Sceloporus undulatus
TCAGAGAGTCCACAGAGGAGAGAAGCCATACAAATGCCAGCATTGTGTGAAATGTTTTTCTCAGAAGTCAAACCTAGTGAAACATCAGAGAGTCCACAGAGGAGAGAAGCCACACAAATCTTAACATTATATTTGTCAACAACAAATACAAAAAAAAATATTTTCAATCCAACAGTGCAAAGAAAAGGCCCTTGTGATCTTATTTGTAAGATTTGTCTGTCAATATGTCTCTTTATGTTTTCAAATTGGCTTTTGTTAAGTTGAGGTTTTCATTGCTAACAGTATAGATAATTGCTTTAGGTTGTCAATTTGGCTGGGGATTGTGGGTTGTGGTATAGGTTAGGTAGATGGGAGGTTGGGATTTGTTGCAGCTGGTTAGTATAGTTATGGGAATTATAGCTTTTGCAATGTGTGGGATTTTGGCTTAAGAAAGTTGGGGGCAGGTATTAATAGAAAGAGAAAGTTTGTGGGAATGGCAAAAAGGGGCCTTGTTACCTGTGGGGCATAGACTGTGGGAATTGGAGGTGGGGGCTAGGTTTGGAAGAGGGTCATGTTTTAGGTTTTAGGGGTTTTAATGTTTTGTTTGGCTTGGAGTGGGCTGTTCTGGCTTAAAGACTGAATTTCTATGTGTTCTCAATAAAGTTCTTTGCTATTTCAACACACTGGACTCTTTCATGCACAGAATTTTTGAATTTGCCCAAAACTGACCTTTTCTTCTCTCCTCAGTTCTCATCTCCATTCCCAGCCATAACAACAGCAGAGGAAACACACACACACACACACACACACACACACCAACATACAGGATACACAGGGAGAGCTATATTTCCAAACTAGAGCCTTCCTTTCCTGCCTTTCTTTCCTGAGTCCACCTCTGCACCTTGGGCTCTATTGCGCTCTCCTCAAAGGAAGAAAGGAGGAAAGGAAAGGGAGGCAGCTGAACCCCCAGCACATAATTTCTTTTCCTGCAAAGGCCGTCAGTGGAATAAGCAGCAGCATCTAGGCCCTGGCAATCCCTGCAAATGCTGGGGAGGGGCCTTTGGGGTTATATGCGTCTGCACAGTCTCAGCCCTAGAAGCCATTCCTGCCCTCACAGTCTGTTCTGAG
>NW_024841843.1:0-1107 GCF_019175285.1 Sceloporus undulatus
TAAGCCCTATTAAACAGAAACTTACCTCTGAGCAAACATTTAAACATCTACTTAACTTTGTGCTGGCTAAGCCAACATGCATTCCTACGTAGTAAATTAGAAGGTAGCCTCCTGAACTAGAAACTCAGTAAAATATGTAATTAAAAGGAGAGTCTGTGGACTTCAGGAAAAATTGAGAGTCCAATTATCACTTTGCCTGTAGGTAACTCCATCCTGCTGTATACAGTGATGCTTGGTTTGCAATCACCTGTTTTCATCTGCAAAATGTTCAAGAGTATGTATTGTTTCCACCCTGTCCACAGAAAGGCATGAAATGAAGTCATGGAATTTAAATTACATGGAAGTATGGTGAGATAAAACTATGAGAAAAACATTCCTAATTCTAGTATTTGTTCACCAGCATAACAATATGCCTAGACAATTATTAGTGTCTGCTTTCTTTTTGATCTACTTGACACATATCTACCATGAGTGTTTGCTTGAGTTGTGTGATCTCACATATATTCCTGAAATGTAAACTTTGGGCCCTGCTTCCTTTGAGTCCATGTGAGTTTCTGTGAGTATATCTAAGATAAGACACATTGTTTGCTCTGGCCTTTCATGCATTGAGACACCAGGCAGTCCCAGCTTTTTCCACACGACTCTTGTGGTTCTTGCAACCACCAGCCTTCTACTTCCCATGCAATGCACCTGAAGCCCTGCTCCTCACATAAGATGGAAAATGGTGAAAAAGTCACAGGGTCCTCTAATTCCCTGACGCAATCAGGTGGCAGGATTTTTGAGCATTTCAGGTCACAAACTGGAAACCCTAGTCCTTGAGTCATTGAGTGAAGAGAAAATAATATCCTACCTGGAGCTAGGAAAAAGCTGCAGTTGTTGTTGTTTTGGCTACAGGAGCCCTTTCACACTACAAACCTATAGCATTTTGATTCCACTTTAACTGCCATGGTAACATCCTCTGGAATCCTGGGAATTGCAGTTTAGGGAGAGATATTTAGACCCCTCAGCCAGAGAGCTCCTCTCAGTGTTGCCAATCTGGTGACTTTCACACCAAAATGGGTACTTTTCAGAGCCTTTGGTGTGAAAGTCACCAGATTGGCAACACTG
>NW_024841844.1:0-1107 GCF_019175285.1 Sceloporus undulatus
TCTATGTTTACATCAAAGATCCCACACAGGGGAGAAACCATTTAAATGCATGGAATGTGGGAAGAAATTCAGCGAGAGAGGAACTCTACATAGACATCAAAAAACCCACACAGGTGAGAAACCATATAAATGCATGGAATGTGGGAAGAGCTTCAGCGAGAGAGGAACTCTACATAAACATCAAAGAACTCACACAGGGGAGAAACCATATAAATGTATGGAATGCGGGAAGAGCTTCAGCGAGAGAGGAACTCTACATAAACATCAAAAAAACCCACACAGGTGAGAAACTATATAAATGTGTAGAGTGTGGGAAGAGTTTTATTGAAAGTCGAAAATTACGTTTACATCAAAGAACCCATACCGGGGAGAAACCCTATAAATGCATGGAATGTGGGAAGAGCTTCAGTCACAGTGGAACTCTCAGTTCCCATCAGAGGACCCACACAGGAGAGAAACCATATAAATGCATGGAATGTGGGAAGAGCTTCAGTCAGGGTGGACATCTACAGCTACATCAAAGATCCCACACAGGGGAGAAACCCTATAAATGTATGGAATGTGGGAAGAGCTTCAGTGACCGTGGAAATCTTCGTAAACATCAAAGAACCCACACAGGGGAGAAACCGTATAAATGCATGTAATGTGGGAAGAGCTACAGCCTGAATGATAGGCTGCGTTCACATCAAAGAAGCCACATGGGGAAAACCTTATAAATGTATGAAATGCCAAAAGAGCTTTTCTGGGAAAATATTAGAACGTGAAGGGTTTAAACTATAATGGCTGACATATTATCAAATAAGGGGAAGAGAGAGGATATGAAGAGCTGACAGTACCGGGGGGGGGGGGTCATAATTTTAAAGTTTTTATGCACAGATGGTAGTCATTTGAAAGGTAAAATGTATAAATTGCTACTTATGTTTGACAATGAAGAAGAGCAGGTATCATTAATTGGACTAAATTAATCAGGACTTAATATTGGACTTGATCAAAGGAGAAAGTTACAAGGAAAACCTGTACAGAATTATGTTTATACGGGCAAATTTCTTGTGCATAAATTAGATAGATAGATAGATAGATAGATAGATAGATAGATAGATAGATAGA
>NW_024841845.1:0-1107 GCF_019175285.1 Sceloporus undulatus
CATGCCCAACCCAGATACATCGTAAACCCAATCCAGACTCCTGGCATACTTTTCCGGTGAACGTGAAAGTATTGTTCTTTGAAAAGTACACCAGAATTCTGGATTGGGTTCACAATGCGACTGAATTGGCCATGGAGGCATGCAATAACATCCGCTTTCATCTGTTTAAGCGTGTGCCCAGCCCAAGCCCAGACTGGGTGAAAAATGTGTGTGATAATCTCCGAATTCTTGGTGAATTTCCAAGACCAAGGAATACTGAGACGTGGTTTGTCATTGCTTAGAGCACCTGGTATTCTCTATAATTAACTCCCTGTGTAGTAAAAATTCAATTCTTCAGTAAACAGAAATATATAGTACTGGAACATCATTGAAGTGTTATCTCATGAAGCCATTACAAAAAACTATAATAAGGTAATGGAAATAGCAGTTACATTTCATACTAAACAAAGCAGTCTCTAAGCCATTTATGATCTGTAAACCAATTGTCCTCAACAAGCTGGGTATTCATTTTACCAACCTATGAAAGGATAGAAGGCTGAGCCGACCTCAGAGCCCTCAGGATAGAACTCACAATGTTGTGGCTGCAGTACTGGCATTTAACCAGTGTGCCACCAGGACTCCTTGTAATGGTTTCATTGGGACTAGAACTGGGACAAGAACAAGGCCATGTCTGCCATAATAATAAGGAAAACTAACCATTAACATAACTTAATGATGTTCTATTGCTCCTTCAACTGAAAAATTCAAACACGAGTGCCTATCTAATCTTTACTGTCCCACTTTAATTCCCTCACATCTTTTGATTAACAGATACTGTTTTCATAGAAACTCACTATTTTCATAATCATTGTTTGCCCTTATTTAATGATAGACTGTACCTGGTGACATCAAGAACAACCATAATGTAATAGCAAAAACCATATAAAGGAGCTTCATGACTGAAGATAGATGAAGAAGCTGAATAGCGCTGCACAGATGTATTCCTGAGAAGACTTGGCTTGGTTCTTGAAATTGTCATAAAAGATGCAATTTTATATTCTTGTTGAAATATGGGGGTGGAAGTTCTTGATATGAAGTGATTACCTGGGAAGAGTTTGTGCCTGCAAT
>NW_024841846.1:0-1107 GCF_019175285.1 Sceloporus undulatus
GTTGATCCGCAAACCTTTTGTAGTCTAGCTTAGCTTGCTTCAGAGCATCCTCCACCTTCCCCCAATTGTCTCTTAATAGTTGGCTCCAATTCCCCACTGACACTGGATCCTCCGGGGCTGGAGTTAGTTGGCTCGTAGCCGTATACCGCCTGAAATGGTGACACCCCCGTACTGGCGTGTACCCCCATGTTAAACGCTACCTCCGCGTGGGCCAGTAGGTCCATCCAGTTGTCCTGTAGGTGATTTACATAGCATCTTAGGTATCTTTCCACACACTGATTAGTGCGTTCCACCTGACCATCTGTAGCTGGGTGAAAAGCTGTGCTCAGCGCTAATTGCACCCCTAATTTGTCCTGTAAGCACCTCCAAAATTGAGAAATAAAGGTTCCTCCTCTATCGGAGACTATCTTATCTGGTAAACAATGTAACCGGTACACATTTTTGATGAACAAGTCTGCCAACCGTGGCGCGCTGGGTACCCCCTTACACCCCACGTAATGTACTTGCTTGGAAAACAAGTCTGCGATCACCCAAATAGTGTCTTTGCCCTTGCTGTCAGGCAAGTCTGTAATAAAGTCCATGCCTATGTGTTGCCAGGGCCGAGTGGGGGTTTCCAATGGCCTTAACAACCCACTAGGTTTCCCTGTATTAGGCTTAGCTCTGGCGCAAACCACGCAGCTTTGGACATAGTTCTCCACCTCTTTCCGCACCCCTGGCCACCAATATTTGCTTCGCAGATTGTGCCAAGTTTTCACAAATCCCCAATGTCCCACCGCCTTGACATCATGGCACACTGCCATTACCTTAGCCCTTAAGTTCTCGGGCACATATATCTTATTGTCCTTGCCCCACAATCCATGTTCCGTCTGCTGTAATTCACTTTTCAATTTATTAAGTTCTAGATCCCCTTCGTAGGCTTGGAGGATCTCTCGTAATAGGGGGTCTAAGTCTGCGACTGCCTGCTCTTGTTCCCTTTTTGTCTGGCTCCGTGTGGTCACCCCCAGCCCCAGCTGTTGTGCTGTGAACAGGGCCTGTTTCTCCAACTCCTCCTTTTCCCCAGGCCCGTGCATCCGTGAAAGCCCATCAGCCAGCCCATTCTCCCTCCCT
>NW_024841847.1:0-1107 GCF_019175285.1 Sceloporus undulatus
AAAACAACCCGCAAAAGCAGATTTTAAAATCCTGTTTCTGCAAGGGATTTAACCAATTTGCCTTCAATTTGCCTCCATGTGATAAAGTCCATAAAAACTCTCTAGAGATGTTTGAGGCTTTCGGGGTTAAGTGATGATGGAGGAGAGTGGAGGCTTTGGTTTGCTTAGATACCTAATTGTGATCGTGTAGTGTTCTTATGTGATTTGCTTTAAACAAGGTAGGTTTCTCTGGCAACCATTGGGAGAAGATCTGGGGATGGACAGGCAACAGAGAAACTTCTCTGTAAAAGAAGCTGCAAGACACATAGAATTTGCCATCATATGAAGCATATCCTCCTCATACAATAAAATGACTTCACTGAACTATAAAAGAAGAAGCACAGGTAGGCAGTCCTCTCAGAATATGAACTAACCAGCATGACACAAAACATTTGCCATTAACAGTTTAATAAACAAAAACATCACTCTTTCTGCTGAACTGTATGGTTTGTTTTTAACTGTTGCTTCCAGATCCTTGTTTATCTTCATGTTGTTCAGTGCATGCTCGTGTGTTGCTTTTATGCTCTTCCGATTGGAGCAGTAAGTGATCTGTTGGCTGCAGTGCTTTCTTGGATACGGTTTCCTTGGGAAGACAGTCACTGAGTGCTTATTAGCATTTTGCATATCGTATGGTATGCTCTCTCTCCAGATGGTGTTCAAATCCACTGTCCCATTGAACCCTGAAGAGGTAGCCTATACCCCACCCAGACTACCAGGGTTTACTTTCTCCTTGCATCCCTCAGAATGCTAATCCCTTTTTACAGATATCAAATTATGATTGAGAACAGGGGATGTCAGCTTATGCCCCTTTCAAAAGATTTAAGAAACACAAGCTATCATGAGCAAAGGATGTACCTAGCAACTTTGCCACCAACTACTCTCCAGCAGTAGTTCTGTCGCCACTAACCTTCATTTGTCCTAGTCATGAGACCCATGAATAGAACAAGTTCATAGAAGAGGACTTTACTGTCCTCTACCTTCCTTGAGAGCTTGGTGACCCACCCACCATCTCTTGTGTGCTGGGCCTAGGAAGGTGCTAGAATTAAAAACATACTTCTGGAAACAGCA
>NW_024841848.1:0-1107 GCF_019175285.1 Sceloporus undulatus
ATATAGTTGCCAGAAGTTGGAAATGACTTGAAAGCAGACAAGAACAGTATATGTTCCTTTGTGAATTATTTGGGCACTAGCGACTGATATACTTCTTGTGAAAATAACTGAGTGCTTACATGAATATCAGTGTTCCAAAATACAGATCCGTGGCATCGATGGCTCTTTAGGCTGAACCTACCTAAACTCTATACTTTTCTCCAGAGCTTTCTCCAGAAACTTTCCATGAAATGAATCTTGAAGCTTCCTATGTCTTTAATGAGTTGGAGGTAAAGAATTGAGAAGAAAGACAAAGTATGAGTACTGACTGAGCACGTCTTGTGCTGATTAAGTTGTAAACTGAGGCTATTATAGTTTGGCCACATCATGAGAAGGCATAAATCATTAGAAAAGGCAATGATGATAGAAAAGGTAGAAGGCAGCAGAAAAAGGGGAAGACCACATGCCAGATGGCTAGATTCAATCAGAGATGCCACAGGCCTGAGCTGAGCAGTGGAGGACAAGGGGCCTTGGAGGTATTTCATTCATGGGATCCCTATGAGTCAAGGTCAACTCAAAGGCAGTTAATAACAACTCTTCTTTGCTGCATTATCTTAGTCCAAATGGTTAAAGGGTGGATCCTCTTCACCGCCAAACATTTCAAATTCTAAGCGGAGAGCTGGTAGTGAGAGAAGAAGCACTGGCAAATCAAGACCATCAAGAAAAATATATCACACATTTGGCACAGGGGGTCCATTTTGTTTTCTTAGCAGTGTCTGAGAATGCCTGGAAGTGTGCAAATGGAAATGTGAACTTGCTGACACAATAATTTGGGGGGAAAGTGTTGAGATGAACCAGTGTTAAGAACAGAGACCGCTGAGTGGTATCAAAACTACATTTAGGGATGGGGAATGTTACAAACCACATAGGTACACACAGTGGAACATGCAGTGGTATCAGTGCTGTATTTGGGGACGTGGTTCATGTAAGGCATCTATCAATAATAAATGCTGAATTAGCAGGTGTGACCTCCAAATGCACAAAAACCCAAGAGCAACAACTCTGGCTAAAGTCATTTTTATTCATCCCAAACATATTTCATTATATCAGTGTTATCCAAATTTATCA
>NW_024841849.1:0-1107 GCF_019175285.1 Sceloporus undulatus
AATACTAGCAAGCGTTAGCTATGATGTTCCTACTGTTATCTCGGATAGATTCTCCACCTGTGCCACCCCCTACTCCTGCTGATGGTGTGTATCTATTTAGGATGTTTGTCTAGTTCCTCAACAAAAGCTTATCTAACATGGAAGATGCTGCCAGCAGCACCACTGTTATCAGCATGGCCTCTTACCTCACAGGCACACAAAATCCCACCACCAAGGAACGGTAGTCCATGGTGGTAAAACTTTAAATACAACTTATTAAATAAAATATACAACCAACATGCAGATTTGGGTGTGGTTTATACTGTGCTTAAATACAGCTGTTAATTGGAAATAATTCCCAAATACAGTAATGCATTTAAACTGTACAGCAAGATGCTCTTTCTAATAAAATCATTATAGAGTAAAATTTCTGAAGATCTTTGTTTCTATTGAGAGGAATTGGTCCAAAAACTAATTCAGAAATAAAGGAGATGCCTGATTTAATCGCAGAGAATTTCCAAATCATTTAATAGCCTCTTGTGGTATACTTCTGAAGTCATCCAAAGTAAATGTGATTTACAGAGGACAAGTACAGTGCTCCCTCGGGTTACGAAATTAATTCGTTCCGCCGCTCCGTTCGTAACCCGAGTAATTTCGCAACCCGAAAAGGCTTTCCGTTAGCGCTGGAAAGCCGCACGTTTGAATTTCGCGCCGAAAAAAATTTCGTAACCCGAAAAAAACATCGTAACCCGGAACAGTTTTTTCCAATCTAACTTTTACGTATCCCGGAAATTTCGTAACGCGATCAATTCGTATCCCGGGGTACCACTGTACCTGGAAAAGCTAAGTAGGTTTTTTTTAAAGCAGTTTTGATATATTAAAGGTAAAATTTGAATAAGCAGTGGAGATTACAGTATAACACGGGGAATGCAATGTCATTGTCCCGTCCTTCCCACGTGATCACAGGAAGGACTTTCAGATAACATCACACTTATCTGGACATTATCCCATCCAGAAAGTACGAGTGACAGTGATCAAACGAAAGATTTTCATACGACATTGTGCTGGTCCTGTCACTGTCCCGTCATTGAAGTGGCATTGCCTGGCATTTTGCATTAACTGGAGTTT
>NW_024841850.1:0-1107 GCF_019175285.1 Sceloporus undulatus
TAAATATTCTGTCCCCTGTCCATAATTAGACCATGATGACTTCCTGTCACGATTTCTGCCCTTTGTCTGAAATAGATTAATACTCTTTCATTTATAGACCTTGTTGAAGGACAAATTGTCCCTTTTTGGCTAACAAACCATTACAAAAGAACAAAGCAGTACTAAATATAGTAATCGCATTTGTTACAATTTCACATCGTTTAACATTGTTCTTAGGTATGGCAAACTACAATGTAGCTAGGTAACAATGTAACAACATAGAAAAGTACTTTTTAACCAGCATTTCCTTAGTACCCCTTAGTTCTTGACCTTAAATTTTAAAAACCACTTATATTCTTACAACCGAATCTTTGCTTAATCCATATTAGGGGAAAAGGGTTCCCCCCAAAAAGAAGAGTAAAATAAATGACATATCCACATTTCATATTTCCGGGATCATCTTGATGTTCTTTCCTTGAACCTATAATTTAACAATTAATCGGAAGAAAGTACGGGAGTGAGAAGCAATACTAATATTCCATAAATAAAATATTAAATTGGTCTTAAGAGGCTAATTTGATTCTTAATACATTACTCTTTACCTTTCAGATACTAATCAATGGAACATTTATTACCCATTCTTCATTCATATGTTGCAAAACTTTTTCCCACTGTTCCTTTCTTTTCTTCCCATCCCTATTTTGTACCTCACAAGAAATCCTGTCCAGTTCTCTAAGTTCTATCACTTTAAGCATCCAGCTTTCCCATGATGGGATCTCTTTAGATTTCCACAATTTAGCTATCACTAACCTGGCTGCAGAGACAAGATATCATACTATTCTCCAACATTTTGTCTCAGTCGCCTTTAAAGGTGTAGTAATATTTAGTAAATATAGTTTAGGGTCCATTGAAAATTTGGATAGCAAAATGCTTTGTAAAGAGTTATGTACAATCTTCCAGAATGTTTTTAATACATTGCAACCCCACCACATATGATACAACGTCCCTTTTTTGTGTTACATCTCCAACACAAACCTTCGCTAGTTTTGAACATCTTCTTAAGCCTCCACGGAGTAATATACCACCTGTTAATTATCTTAAAGTGATTTTCCTTGAGACTTTGCGCCA
>NW_024841851.1:0-1107 GCF_019175285.1 Sceloporus undulatus
TTCCCCCTCAACCCAACCTTCCTGAATAATAGGATTTAGTTTAAGTGTATGGTCACAGCCATTGGTCCATGTAATCTTTCTTGGAATGTTGTATTGAGTACAGTTTATTTCTGAATAGATGGGATAAAGGAGGAGTTTTCCCAAAACAAACGAAGCATAAAACTAAAAAATGCTTTTTCGAGCTTGAAAAATCACCAAGCAAAAGGTGGCAGTAGTGAGTTTCTCTGAGGTCTGCTTTTAGCAGCCAATATTTACATCAAGTAGTTCACAAAAATATAGTTTGGTTTAGTATGAAATCATTTAGGCCTTTTTTAAAAAGGTAGAATGCGATTTGGGGCACAAAAGTAATTATTTCTGCATTATAACTGAACAAACCATGTCCTGGAAAAACAGTTTTCATATATTAGGGTTTAAATTTTAGATAGGGTTTTTGGATTGGGCATGAAGATTTACACTGAAAATGTAGCAGCACCTTTGGAACCAAAGGTGCTGTTAGCCTTTCAATGTAAATCCACTGGAGGAAATGAAACAGGGGCATTTCTCTGGAGAAATTTGCGTCCAAGTAGGACTCTGGAGTCCAGGGTTTGAATCCCAGTTTGGCCATGTCAACCCACTGGATGACCTTGGGCAGGTCACACTCTCTCAGCCTCAGAGGACAGCAATGGCAAACTTCCTCTGAACAAAACTTGCCCAGAAAACCCTAGAGTGCAAAATTCGCCTCAGGGTCTCCACAAGTTAGAAACGACTTGAAGCCATTTTAACTCTGTAATGGTTTAATTAGGTTGTTGTTAGGGGTGGTTTTTTAAATGTTTTAATATGCTTTTGTATTGTGAGCTTCCTTGGGTTCCTTTTGTGGGAGAAAGGCGGCATTTAAACACAACAAAACACAGGTTTGTGAAGTTGAAGTCTTTCGTGGCCAGCGTCCATAGTTATTTGTGTGTGTTGTTGTTGTTTTTCAAGCTATGTGGCCATGTTCTCCAGGAGTTTATACCTGGCTATGTGGCCAACTTGGGCAAGTGACACTCTCTCAGCTTCAGAGGATGGCCCTGGCAAACTCCCTTCTGAGGAGACTTGCCCAGAAAACCCCATGATAGGGTCGCCATAACC
>NW_024841852.1:0-255 GCF_019175285.1 Sceloporus undulatus
AAAAATGGGTATTTTAAAAATGCTGAAACAGTGCAAAGGGAGCTACTTGCTAGCTATTTAAAGGTTTCTAGGAAATGCAACCCAGCTTTGAATTCAGGCAGTCCAGACTTTATTTAGACTTTAGACGGTTGAAACATTATGGTACAGTGGTACCTCGGGTTACGAAATTAATTCGTTCCGCGGCTAATTTCGTAACCCGAAAAACCTTCGTAAGCCGAATTGCCATAGGCGCTAATGGAAAAAAATAGCTCTCTG
>NW_024841852.1:355-752 GCF_019175285.1 Sceloporus undulatus
AAACTGCCCAACTGTCTTTTGACCTTTAGGTATTTGTTCCTCTCAATGGGTCCCTTCCAACTCTCCAAACCCCATCCAGGTTTGCGTTCTTGGCCTCTCTGGCTGTAGTTGTGTGTGGAGTGTGGCGAGTTGAGGTTTCCATGCCTTGCCAAACCCGAAACGCCTGGAGGAGGAATGAAGAAGGTCGGCGACGCGCCTCCAAAGCCTAGGCACACCTTGAATTCCTCAGTATATTCTTGGAAAAAGCATTCCCTAGCCCAGGTTCTGCAACCGCGGCTGGTTTCGGATGCCAGCTTTCTACCCCAAAGTCCTAAGTGACAAACCCAGAATCAGAAATTCTGATTTTTTAAAAAAATGGGTATTTTAAAAATGCTGAAACAGTGCAAAGGGAGCTACT
>NW_024841852.1:852-1107 GCF_019175285.1 Sceloporus undulatus
AAAAATGGGTATTTTAAAAATGCTGAAACAGTGCAAAGGGAGCTACTTGCTAGCTATTTAAAGGTTTCTAGGAAATGCAACCCAGCTTTGAATTCAGGCAGTCCAGACTTTATTTAGACTTTAGACGGTTGAAACATTATGGTACAGTGGTACCTCGGGTTACGAAATTAATTCGTTCCGCGGCTAATTTCGTAACCCGAAAAACCTTCGTAAGCCGAATTGCCATAGGCGCTAATGGAAAAAAATAGCTCTCTG
>NW_024841853.1:0-1107 GCF_019175285.1 Sceloporus undulatus
TATTGCTAAAATCCGACCATATCTCTCCGCCTCTACTGCCAAGATCCTGGTCCATGCCCTAGTGATCTCACGACTTGATTACTGTAACATCCTCCTGGCTGGGCTTCCTCTTTCTCACCTCCGTCCTTTAATCTCTGTCCAGTATTCAGCTGCACGCATTATGACATCCGCCCACCACTCTCACCATATCTCTCTTGTGTTGGCATTCCTTCACTGGCTCCCCCTCCCTTTCCGTATTCAGTACAAGCTCCTGCTGTTGACATTTAAAGCCCTCCATGGGCTGGCCCCTCCTTACTTATCAGACCTTCTTTCTCCTCACCTTCCCACCAGGGCCCTCCACTCTGGTAGTCAAGGTCTGCTGTTCCAGCCCAGGATTTCCTCTGCCCCATCTCGGATTCGCCCCCTTTTCACTTGCTGCCCCTCACTCCTGGAACCTTCTTCCCCCGCGAGCAAGGGCCATCACTTCTTTAACCAGCTTCAAAACAGAGTTGAAGACCATCCTGTTCAGAGAAGCGTTC
This sequence comes from Sceloporus undulatus, assembly GCF_019175285.1. Lineage (NCBI taxonomy): Eukaryota > Metazoa > Chordata > Lepidosauria > Squamata > Phrynosomatidae > Sceloporus > Sceloporus undulatus. The sequence goes on from NW_024841853.1 coordinate 519, forward strand.
CCAGGCATTGCATAATTGTCGCTTGCTATTTGATGTTCTTTTGATGCCTGTTTTATCGAACCATTTCCTGTATTGCTATGTACTTTATATGTATTAGCCTACTAGCCCCACCACCTTTTCCTTCTCCTTTTATGTCATGTCTTTTTAGATTGTAAGCCTGAGGGCAGGGAACCATCTAATTAAAAAGATTGTATGTACAGCGCTGTGTAAATTTACAGCACTTTATAAATAAAGGTTAATAATAATAATAATAATAATAATAATAGTATGCTTATGGTTGTTGTTGTTGTAATAGTAGTAATTGTTGTTGTTTACTAGTAGTAGTAGTTACAATTACAATTACATTTACTTTCTTGGTAGAAATTCAAAGATATAGCTGTGTAAGTCTGTAGACAGAATCAGTATGTAGAGAGATCTTGTACCACTTTTGACACTAATTGAAAGAAAGATGTTGGCAGCATGTGTTTTCCTAGTCTTAAATCTACTTCCTCCAAATGCATCTGAGGAAGCACACTGAAGTCTGTGAAAGCTCATGCTGCCAACTTCTTTCTTTCAGTTAGTCTGAAAGGTGCGACCAGATCTCTCTACA
>NW_024841854.1:0-1107 GCF_019175285.1 Sceloporus undulatus
GCTGCAAAATGATAGCAACATGCCATCTCCCCTGAGAGAGTTACCTTCACTCTGTGATATGAGATCAAACTTCAAAGCATGTTTATGTGTTTCCACACTGAACAGAATAGACTCACCTCACTGTCCAAAAATGAATCTCAGTTTTATGCCAGATTTACAAGCTACACCCTCCTTCCTTGTTGTTTATTATTTGCTTTTCACTATCAAAAATCCCTGCTCAGCCATTGGTACCCACTGGCTGACATTTAAAAAGTTGCACTCTCTCAAACTCAAATGAAGGCAAGGACAAACCTCTTCTGAATAAATTGTAGAAATAAAACTTATCATACATTTGCTTTAGAATCTTCATAATCAGGATAGGAGTTGAAGGCACACAACAAGAACAACAAGTCAAACCTACATCATAACAACACACTTTTTTGGACATTGCAGAGGTTATTATTATTATTATTATTATTATTATTATTTCTATTTCATACCCTCTTCTCCCCATCAAGTCAAGAAACAACAACAGACCAATATATACATAATATCAGTTAAAAACACAACATCAGTTAAAACACACACATCAACTTAAGTAAGGCGGGATACAGACGGGCAAAAAGGGGTGTATTCATGACGTCATGAAGGTAGAGCCTTCACACGGGCCTTACCTGAATGCCGTCATGAACACGCCCCCCGCACGCCCCAAGCGGCAAGAAGCGGCATTAAAAAGGTGCTGCTTTTTTCCGCTTCTTTTTGATTTGCGGCGTATGTGCGCATCTCCGTCTGTAAGCTGCTGCACCGATACGCCAGAATTGCCCCGCCGAAAATATAAGTTGCCCGTTTAAAAGCTCCATGTCAGCTGCGTCGCATAATGGGTCGGGGTCCGGGACATGCGCGGTTTGCAGTCAGGCTTTAATTGCAGCGTCCGCTGCCATGCAGATGTGGAAGCTGCGGCACAGCTGCGGCACATTTTAAGTCTCGTAACCCTAACCCTAGAGCTACATGTGCGCATGTGTTGCTGGAATCGCGGGAAGTTGTAAGTTTTGCCGGCGGATGTTTTGGTTGTAGAAAGTGATAAGGGAAAGTTTGGAATTTAAAGTGACCCCCTATACACATTCCTGC
>NW_024841855.1:0-1107 GCF_019175285.1 Sceloporus undulatus
CACTGCCAGGCAGGTGCAGCCTGTGCAACTTCCAGATAGAATCCGAGTTCAGCTAATCACTAATTGGCTGGCTGAACTCAGATTCTATCTGGAAGTTACACAGGCTGTACCCCCACCCCCCAGCATTTGCCTGTGGGAAACCCACAAGCAGGGCATGAACACAACAACACCCTCTTATTAATGCTTCTCAGAACCTAGTATCCAGAAACATATTGTCTTGGGTATTTCAGGGAAGATATTTCCATCATGATGGAGATTGTGCTGGAAAATCGCTGGAAACTTTCATAATGTGAAGTGTATCATAGAATCATAGAGTTGGAAGAGACCACAAGAGCCATCCAGTCCAACCCCCCAACAGATGGCCATTCAGCCTCTGTTTAAAAACCTCCAAAGAAGGACTCCACCACTCTCTGAGGGAGTGTATCCCACTGTTGAACATCTCTTAGGACGATATCACATGGGAAGAATGTCTCCCAATTTTGAAAGAAAAGAAAGTAGGGCCAATTCGAAAATGAACACTATTATGTGAATGGTTATCGAATGCACAGAAGAACACAGTGCCCATGCCAAAGCCAAAGTAGGGTGAATGCAAAAGAAATTATCATATAAGTACATAGCCTTTGTAGTCTAGAATTTGAATTAGCATCCCTGCACATGCCCAGTCAGGGCAGAATTGGATCGTGACCTTTTTACACTTCCGCTGGGGCTTGCATCCGGTTTCCATGGTTTTGCCTTGTTTCACATTATTTGTTCATTCATTACCCCTTCTTTCATGTTATTACACAATTCCCATTACTTGTTCATTCATTACCCCTTATTTCACGTTATTTAGCCAATTCACCAATTCAAAACCAGTTGAAAGCAACCTTGTACTTGGTTTGAGCATTGGACTATGACTCTAGAAGGCAGGGATCAAATGCCACTGGGTGACCTGGTGCAAGTCACACTCTCTCAGCCTCCTCAGAAAATGGCAATGGCAAACACCATCTGAATAAACCTGTCAGGAAAACCCAAAACGCGGTGTGTGTGTGTGTCTCCAGATGGTTTTGTGTGTGTGTGTGAGAGAGAGAAAAGAGATTGTGTTTTTGTTCCTTTAAGTCTCCAGGT
>NW_024841856.1:0-1107 GCF_019175285.1 Sceloporus undulatus
AGTCTGAATCCTTCAGGCAAGGAGCATTGGCCTGAGATCACAATGGGCCAGTCTCAGTGTTTCAGGCAAGCAGCATCAGCCTCAGGTTCCAATGGTCACGTCTGAAACCTTCAGGTAAGCAGCATTAGCCTAAATTCACAATGTTCCCATCTCATTGCTGCAGGCAAGGAGCATCAGCCTGAGGTCGCAATGGGCCAGTCTCATTCACGTAAAGAGCATCAGCCTGAAGTCACAATATTTAATGAATCCCTTTATTCGTTCATTTATTCATTTAGGGATTCATGCCATAAGGTTATAGGTTTAGGTTTAGGTTAGAGTTAAGATAGATGGGATTTATGGTGGGTTAAAATAATATGTTTTAATATGTGCTTTAATAGAAGATACTAGAAAGAGGTAGAGAGATCATGGCTAAAGTATGTGCTTCTTTGCTAGGATTGGAATGTGTGGGAATCATCCTTCTAACAGAGGCTTGGGTTTAAAAGACTGGTCTCTGGAAAAGGAGGGGGAACATAGAGAGTTACTGGTATTTTTATATTGCATTATGTTGTTACAGGTTTATGCTTATTATCACAGGGTATCATACTAGATTGGGATTGATGGGGAGATACACACACACACACACACACACACACATATTGTTTTTTAATTTATAAAACACATATGCCGAAAAACATAACATACATATATACACAAAATACAAAGTACAAAAACGTAACAAAAAGGACATCACAAATAAAATGAAAAAAAAACATAGGCCCGTTACAAACGGGCAATATAGTATGCGCGGAGCGCATAGTAGGGTTAGGAAGGGGCCATGCTTCTGCACCCCCTAACCCTAGTACGCGCTCCGCGTGCACAAAGTGGCTGCGGCGGTTCCACACGGCCACCGCCATCAATACGTCACGACTGCACCGCCTCCAAACAAGGTGCATGGTTGTGACGTATTGAGGCTGCGCCGCAGCGCATAGTGCACCCTTTGCGCGACCCCGGAAGGAGCTCCGTTTCAGAACTCCTTCCTGCTTTGCGTCGCTGGGTGCAGCCTTCAGACGGCTGCACCCAGCGACGCAAGGGAGAAAGGGGCCAAGTGGCCCCTTTCTCCTCCTCCCC
>NW_024841857.1:0-1107 GCF_019175285.1 Sceloporus undulatus
GCGTACTTTCATGGTGGTCTGTAACCTGCCTCAAACCACTACATCATGCTGGCTCTCAAAGCAGAACAGAGTGATACTCTTACTTCCCTCAGTCTATACATTATACTTCTATTGATGCAGCCTAGAATCATATTGGCTTTTTTAGCTGCTGCAGCTTGTGGTCCCCTTTGCATTTATTGTTGTCAAGCCAGGTGTCACCCATCCTATATCTGTAAATTTCATTTTTAATTTATTTTATTTGGCATAATTGTGGTACCTTACATTTCTTCTGGTTGAAATTCACTTTGTTAGTTTTGGCCCAACCCTCTAATCTGTCAAAGTCATTTTTATTCTGATCCTAGTCCTTCTCCCCCCACATATGGTGTCATCTGCAAATTTCATAAGCAGCCCTCTATGATAAGCATGCCCTTCTCCAAAGCACAGCAATAGGAAAGTCCTTCATAAAATATGCAAAAGGATTGGGAGATGGATCTGTCCATCACTCAACTTCTGCCACCCTGTGCCTTCCCCTTCATCCCACCTTCAGTTATTTTCACACACCAAAAGACATTAGCTATAATTCTCTTGGTGACATATGCAATGGTTGTTTGTTGTTGTTAGCTGCCTTTGAGTCAGTTCCGACTCATGGTGACCCTATCGATGAGACATCTCCAAGAATCCCTATCATCCACTGCCTTGCCCAGATCCTGCAAGCCCCTGCCCTCAACCCCCCAATTGAGTCTATCCATGTGGTTTGTGGTCTTCCTCTCTTTCTTCTACCCTCTATCTTTCCTAGCATTATTGTTTTTTCTAGTGATTCATGCCTTCTCATTATGTGGCCAAAGTATAATAGTCTCAACTTGATCATCTTTGCTTTCAAGGAGAACCCTGGTCTGATCCATTCAAGAACCCATTTGTTTGTCTTCTTGGCTGTCCATGGTATCCTAAGTATTCTTCTCCAGCACCACATTTCAAATGAGTTGAATTTCTTTCTGTCTGCTTCTCTCACTATCCCGCTCTCACATCAGTACATGGTAATTGAGAATACAATGGACTGAATGATTCTGACTTTAGTGCTCAGTTGTATGTCTTTGCTCTTCAGTATCTTTTCCAGTTCTTTCATAGCTG
>NW_024841858.1:0-1107 GCF_019175285.1 Sceloporus undulatus
AAAGGAACCGGAGGACTACAACTGTGCAAAGTGAAGGGGAATGGTTGTGGGGAAATGGCAAATGTGTGCTTTTTTCCTCCCAAAGAAACTGTTCCGTTGTCCATTTGGGAGAACAAACTCCCTCGGAGTGCAGTGGAGTCTCCTTCCTTAAAGGTCTTTAAACAGAGGCTGGATGGCCATCTGTCGGGAATGCTTTGATTGAGAGTTCCTGCATGGCAGAAAGGGGTTGGACTGAATGGCCCTTGCGGTCTCTTCCAACTCTATCATCCTATGTTTCTTCTATGATTCCAAGAAAGCATCTGAAAAAAGCAAAGGTCTCCAACCCTTGTAATCGTGTTTTTTTAATCCTGGCAACGTGTCCTGTTCTTTCCTATGCTCTTCCAGATTCATCTCCATCACTCAGCCATGCCTGACTGCGGACTGTCTTACGTCTGCCCCTCCTATGATCGCATCCCGCTTGTTCCTCTTAATTCATCCCGATGTGGCAGCTATGACTATCGCGACAACCGCTCTTCTAGACTTCATGACCTGTATGGAGTCCCCACTTCATGCACCCCCGAGCTCCGACCAGTGAAGTATATCATACAGCCGAACAATCTCGCTGTAGTTCTCCCAGGGCCCGAAATTTATTCATGCTTTGAGCACGTTCGTATTTCAGGGGGCAGTCCGTGTACCCGTGGCGAGGGCAGCTATGGTGACAGGATCATTTATGACCAAAGAGGCTATCACTGTGACTAACTCTTCATGGACATTTGACCTCAGGAATGATAAGAAAGGAACGACCAAGGATTCACGACTAAGCTCTAGAGATGCTGAGCTCTCTCTTCCCAGCTGATGTCAATGGAAGCTGGGAAAGCACTCAGCATCTTTGCTGATCAGGCCCCGCATGTACTCTTCTATCGCTGTCCCTCTATATTGTCCTTATCTCTGTACTTTTCTCTTTATTTGCTCTCTATTCTTCTACAATGGACCAACAAGAGCATCCAAGAATCATGAATTTCATCCACACAGACACGGTAAAACAGGTTGCTCAAAGTTATGGCACGTCGTGTCAAAGAGAGATGGAGGGAAGAATGCTCTTTAAGGCAGATGATATCTTGCTCTTCC
>NW_024841859.1:0-1107 GCF_019175285.1 Sceloporus undulatus
CAACGTTCTTTATCATTACTATCTCATATTTTATATTACTTGCTGTTTTATGACTAGGTACTGCTTTTCACTGTCTTCTCTATCATGTCAATAAATTTTAAGTTTGCTTTGCCTTTGAGTGTGCAGTTGGTTCAAGGATTGTTCTCCCTGCTCTATGGAGCTATATACCAAGGGCGATATGGAAAAAGAACCCCAATTTTCTCTATTTGGTCAAGAGATTGTTGTGAAAATGCTGGGAACCACTCTAAGGATTTATAGGTGATCACTTATTAGACAGAATCTCCTGTATATCAAGTATAGGAAACACTACATTACACTGAACAGTTTCCATGCCCTTCACAATTCGAGGACATACTATTTTTCAACTGTGCTCAGAGGCTGAATCTGCACTGCAGACGTAATGCAGTATGACACTGCTTTAACTGCCATGTCTCAATGCTATAGAATCCTGGGATTTGTAGTATGTTGTGGCACCAGCACTCTGTGACAGAGAAGCTACTCTCTATTCCAAAACTACACACCTCAGAATTTCATAGCATTGACCCATGATAGATAAAGCAGTGTCAAACTGCATTAATTCCACAGTGCAGATTCAGCCAGAGTCACATTTGGAAGAATGAACAGAAGAAGATACCCACAAAATCACAAGTAGAATGATATTGTACAACGTTATACAGATATTGTACAATGTTAAACAGATGACGAAACAGGATTAAAAGTACTGGGGGAAACTGAGATGGAAATTGAGCATTTTGCTGAGTATTCTAGCTCACAGAATTTTTATGAGAAACTATACTGCATATATTGTTGCACTCTGGATATGTTATCACTGCAACATCCTTGTCTGAGATGGGATTTCATTGTAGATATATCTGAAGTAAAGGAATACAAATGTTCTAGAAAATGGCTCTTCTCTTCAGTTAATAAGCTTTAAAATTGAAGTGTTAATCATACTAAGTCCGATTGTTTTAACTAATTTATTTGGATGCATTTATTGTTGTGACTTCATTTTGTTCGTAAATATCACTGTTGCTTAAATGCCTGTACTGGAGCCATTCACTCAAAACCACAAGGTTGCGAGTTCAAGACCAGCAAAAGGGCCCAAGC
>NW_024841860.1:0-1107 GCF_019175285.1 Sceloporus undulatus
TCTGTTTTACTAGTCTTGTAGATTTATTATGTTTTTGTTGTTGCTGATTGGTTGAGTTTGTTTTGGCTTTTGGGGTGGGGGGGGGAGCATTTCCTGAAACTGGCAAAAACAAAAGAAAATCCTTATATTTCAGGTTTTCCTAACAATTTAAGACACTGTATCTCCATTTATAACAAAAAATAAAATGTAAAGGAAGTTTAATTTATAACTATATTCTCAATAAAGTATATCTTTAATATATTAAGCATGACAATTGTATTTCAAATGAAGTTATACACAATGTATTTTGTGTGCCTAAAGTATCTATAAGAGTGCTAATCCTGCATTTTTCAATTTTTCTGAAAACGCTGGCTGCAAATATGGGGAGTGGGGAGCATTTTCCCCTCATGACTTTACAATTCCCAGAAATTTTACATCTCTAGACGTAACTAAGCAACCTAACCAGAAAAGTTTACAATTTTTCTTCCAAACTGATGTTTCAGTATGTTCATTTCAGTGATTAAATGTTAACATACACAGAGACAACTTCCTATCTAGATTTTAATAGTGAGGAGGAAACTGAATAGAGGAAAAGGGGGGGAAAGATATACGCAATCAAATGAACTTGCAGGTATTCATTTAGTTTAGGTGTCGAGACTATGGTTAAAGCGAAAGATTCAGAGAAAAATGGATTTCAGAAGCAATCTGTAAGTGGGCAGATAGAACCAATCAGGTATGTGCAAGAGTAGAGAGGGTGGCATATGGCATGTAAATAAACAGGACTCTTTGGAGCAACTGGGGTTGGCCAAAAAAAAAGAGTGAAGGTCACCAGCAGGAAATCAGAGCTTGAAAAGGTTTAAGTTTTGGATTGCAAATCCAAGAATTCCCTGCGTAGCAAATTCTGAGAATTGTAAAGTTAACTCTCCTAAACTTTGGACAGAATATGACAGTAGTAGGTTGCATCTACACTGCAGAAATAATCCAGCTTGATACAACTTTAACTGCCATAGCTCAGTGCTAAGGAATTCTGAGAATTGTAGTTTGATGTAGCACCAGAACTCACTGAAATTGAAGGCTAAATGTCTCACAAAATTACAAATCCCAGAATTCCATAGCACTGAGCCATGG
>NW_024841861.1:0-1107 GCF_019175285.1 Sceloporus undulatus
GCAGCACAAAATGGCCGCCAGAACACAAAATGGCTGCCTCTTCCTCACCGTTTGGAAGTTGTCAGTTTGAGGCCTTCAGGGGAGAGAGAGAAAGACGGAGGGGAAGAGTGGAAGGAGATCCTGGAGAGAGGAGGCCTTGGGAGATATAGGGCCTTCCTGAGATATTCGGTGTTCCTAACAAAGGGGTTTCTGGCCTCATAAAGGATTCGGGGCAAACTGGATCTGAAAAGCAGTAGTAGCCTTTTCTCTTGCAAATGGGATTTACAGTGTATTTCCTAGACTTGATCTCCCAGCATCCACATGGCCTGAAAGAGGAGGGGTCCTGCCCTGCAGTTAAGGCTCCTCCAATCCCTCTGAACCGAAGACTACAGCTCCCAAGTCTTCTTGACCAGACACCTAGGCAATATCTTTCTGTCTGTCTGTCTGTCTGTCTTGTGCGGTGTGATTAAGCCCTGTTAGTGGTGTTACCCCTCTTTTTGTCGTTGTGTGCCTCCAAGTTGTTTCTACTTATAGCAACTTTAAGGGAAGCCTGTCGCAGGCTTTTCTTGGCAAGATTTGAAGTGGTTTTGCAAGTGCCTCCCTCTGCGGCTGAGACAGTGTGACTTGCGAAGCGTTACCTAAGTCCAAAACACACTGCAGCAATAATCCAATCTGAGACCGCTTTAACTGCCCTGGCTCAATGCAAGGGAATTCTGGGAAATGTAGTTTTGTGAGACATTGAGCCTTCTCTGTCAGAGAGCTCTGGGGCCACAATAAACCAATTCCCAGGCTTCTCTAGCACTGGGCCAGGGCAGTTAAAGCACTCTCAAACAGTTAAAGCGCCCCCAGACTATGGAACGACCTGCCAGACAAGATCCATCAATTGACATCTTTAGACAGCTTTAAAAAGGCTGTCAAGATGGATCTCTTCCAGCAGGCCTTTCCTGCATAGATAATCCCGGCCTCAGGAACCCTCTTCTCATGAGAGTCCCTAAGGTCCTCCCTAGAAATTTGAGTGGAATTCTGCCAGTTTGCTGTTTTGTTTTTGTTTGTTTTGTAATGTTTGTGCATGTGTTGATGCTGTTTTAATTTGTTGGTTTTAATTATAATTGATTTAATAACTTTTTA
>NW_024841862.1:0-1107 GCF_019175285.1 Sceloporus undulatus
AGTGACAAACAATTAGCTTGGGCTACATCTGCATGTACAAATTGAAACGGTCTTTGAGCTATCCTTTTGGACTTCTTAGCAACTGGATAAGCTCTGACCTTCACTTGGTTACATACAGTACAGTCTAAATGATTTTTACATTCTGCTACTTTCAAATCTGGACACATGCTTATTAAATTCTTTAAGCTCTTGAAACTTGCATGGCCAAATTTTCTATGGAGCTCATGTATGCAGTCTTTGTGCAACGGAACATTATCTATAGTATTAACATTTTCAACCTTGTACTTGTCAACATTTTCTTCCAGAAAATAAAGCTTATTTTGCTTTAAGCCTATGCCACGCAGTTCCCCATTTAAAGTTATTTTACACAAGTTCTTTTCAAAAGTGACTATGTAGTCTCTGTCTGTTAATCTGCTCACTGATAATAAATTGTTTTCTAATTCTTTCACATGCAAAAGATCATTAAAGTTTTCTTTTAGCCCTGGAATGTAAACTGTTCCCATTTGATTTATAGTTGTGAGCTCATTCCCGTCAGCTAGAACCACTGTATTTACATTAGATTGCTTCTTATCACAAATTAAATTATTGTTGTTACACATGGAGGTCGAAGCTCCAGAATCTACTAGCCATTTAGAGTTTGCTTTCTGTCTTTCCTTAATCATGGTTGCAAACACCTTATTATTATTCTTATTGTCCTTCAAAAATGGCGGTTTGAACTGCTTCTGTCTCTGGCCGTGCCATCTGCTGTCTTGCTTGCTTCTATCAATAGCCAATTGTTTACAGTTCCTCTGCAGATGTCCAATCTTCTTGCAATAGAAACATTTCCTTTGCTCCCTCGAAGAAGCTGCCTGGTCCAGCCCACGCACATCAGGTTTGGCTTGCTCACTTGGCACACTTTTGGAAGTTGGAGCGTCATTCCTCTCAGACAGTCTCCTCTGATTCTCTTCCAGAATCCTGGCCACAACTAAATCTCTCGTCAACTCTTCTGCCGGTAGGTTCTGCAATGCATTGGTGATGTTGCCCCAGGAAGGGTCTAGTGACTCAATCAATATATAACATTGTTGTTCTTTACTTATTTCCACACCTCTTAGCTCAGCGTGCACAAAC
>NW_024841863.1:0-1107 GCF_019175285.1 Sceloporus undulatus
CTGGTAAGCTCACATCTTGACTTCTGCAATGCGCTCTACATAGGGCTACCCTTGCAGTAAGTCTGGAAACTTCAACTAATTCAAAATATGGCAGCTCACTGTGACTATTTATTTATTCATTCATTTAGGTTCAGGTGAGCTTTATTTATAAATTCACATTCAGTTATATATTTGCAATTGTACTTTCCACTTATTTATAACTTCTTTCAGCATCTCTTGAACATTCACGATATTTACAGATTGATCATATCTACAGCTTCTAATACCTTCCAATACATGTTCTATTTATTATCTTGGCATAACCTATATATTCTGTACTGATATTTTGCCCTTTCCTGTATTTTCCCCTTACATTAGAAAAGAGGTAGAGAGCAAACTCTTCAAGTGTCTTTATTTTGTTTTCTGGACTGAGATGGGCTTTTCCAACTGACTCACTTATAATTAGTATTAACTATTAATAAGTCCTTCTTTCTGGGAATGGCTCAAGCCCTTAAAGGCTCAGGCCCCTTCCTCCTCCTCCATTTTCTCCTCTGGAGGGACTGATCATGCTCAGTGGCAGCCAGGGCAGCCATCTTCCTTCATGGCAGAGGGGCTTCAGTGGTTGCTACTGAGCATGCCCAGATCTCTTGAGGAGCATGCTCAGTACTCTCCCTCCCTCCCTCCCTCGGTGTTTCCATGGCGACAACAGACTCTGCCTGGCAACAGTGAAGGAGGCCATTCTCAGAGGCACAAAGACACTCCTCTGGGGGAATGACATCACTGGTGGGCAACCGTCCAATCAGAGGGCAGCTGTTGGGGAAGAAGCTTCTAGAAGGTGGCTGCTGAGACTAGAGAGGCCTGAATGGGGTCCTAGGAGGCTGTGGCTTTGACCATTGGCTGATTAGGAAGAAGAAGGGCTCCTTCTGGGTCTCCTTGGCAGGGAAGGGAAGGTGGGGCCTCCATGGGGCACTCCCCAGTTTGGTTCCTCTGTGAGAATGAGGACTGGAGGGGAAGAGCCCCATTTTGGAGCCAGTGATGGGGGGATGGAGGGCCTTCTGTAGGGAGGCAGCTTTGGGGCTGAAAGCAAGGAAGGCCCCTTCTCCTCCTCCAAAGGCTCCTCTGGCTGCC
>NW_024841864.1:0-1107 GCF_019175285.1 Sceloporus undulatus
ACTGGGAGTAGATCTAAGGCATGGAATAGGCACAAATGAATTCTCATGTAGCTAAGTCAACACAGAGATACAGTATCTTGCAGATGTATTCACATACCCTCTTTGACTTTTTGACATTTTGTTGTGCTAAAACCTGGAATTGATGTGGATTCAACTGGTATCATAACCACTTGATGCATCAATACTCAGTACTATGAATGTGAAAAATATCTGAATTATGGCACAAACATGAAATAAACAAAAACAAACTGGCACTTTTTGTTCCCCTAGCAGCAACTAGAAGCATTTGAGGGCATTTTAAAAAAATGAACACAGTGGAGTGGTGCAGACCTCTAATGTGGGGTCCTAACCCTTAACCATTGCCCACCCCTGCTCTGTCCTATAAGAACTGATCCTGTATGAACAACTGTTTTCCATCCTATAGGTGTATATTTCAGAAATACTGATGGGAAATTCATAAACTGTTCTGAATTGTTTTGAAAAATCTGAAACTCTGTGAATTTTGGATCAAAACCCAGCCAGGCTTTCTTCCAGCAAGATCTGTTACTCTTTCAGTTAAAAAGAAGAAGTTAATTAAAATATTGAAAATGTATGAAGTACAGTTGAAAACCAGGCAGTTTCTCACTTCTACTCTTTCCACATCCCCACAATAAATGGTAAATTGAGACTTTGCGGACCAGTGAGTGTGGCATCAGGTGTTCATGCACTCATTCTTCCAGAAGGCAGTAAATTCATATTGGAAGACTAAATAATGGTATCACCTTGTATGACTTTTAGTAATAAGACACCATAAAAAGGAGAACATGTTGCACTAGACAGAGAACAGAATTTTCCATCAACACCATTTATACATCTATAAAAATGGCCTACAGTACTCTGTTTCAGCATTCTGAGCAATGATAGAAAACTTATGGTAGAAAGGAAGACAAATTCCAGGCCCAGACTAGATAAATCAGCTGACTTTCATGTGCTGTGCTAAAAGCACTCCTAGCAGAAGAGAGAAGCAAGACCTAGGAATTCAGCTGTTCTGGTTCCTACAAGTTTCTTCTTCTCCTAATGATATATACTGTTTGTTAATTGTTGTTGTCCCCTGCCTCAATCCATGGG
>NW_024841865.1:0-1107 GCF_019175285.1 Sceloporus undulatus
CAAACCAATTTAAACCACATTAAAGGTTTCTTGTTCACACTGGTGCCAAATTTCTCCAACACGGTTTGCTGGGGGAGGGCAGCACTAAACCTGGTGAAACTGTTTTTTCTGAATCTGAGGCATTTAGCACATCTTTTTAAATGACTACGCAAGTGCTAATGCGCTGTCGACTGGATTCGGTTCCCTATGATGGGATCATCCCTGTGACGCTGCACATGGAGAATCCATTTTGAATCGATCCAATTGTTAAGGTGAAAGTGGGTTAAACTTAAATGGTCGCAGCCAGCAACCAATAGCCTGAACATCTATTTGGTGTCGAATCGCTCCATCAATTCAAAATGATCCAACGCAAAAATCGGTTTATTATGTAGTGTGAATGAGGCCAAAGAGATAGCTCTGTTAATCTGTCACAGCATAGACAGGGAAATGGGACAAAGGAGGAATCAAGCATCACCTTTAAGACCCAATGCAACATACACAAAAACAGTGATACCAACTAAAATGCCCAAGATACATCATGCCTAGGTGACCAGGTGTCCTCCTTTTTCAGGACAAGGTCCTAACTGCTAGGTCCTTTGAGAAAGAAACGTAGGATATGACCAATTAAAAGCTAACAACATTCATATAGAATGTCAGTCATGCTGAAGTCAAAGGCTTTCATGGCCAGCTTCCATAGTTTTTGTGAGTTTTCAGGCTCTGTGGCCACATTCTGGAAGAATTTATTCCTGACGTTTCACCAGCATATGTGGCTGCCATCTTCAGAGAATGGTGGCATGGATGTATGTGGGGTATATATACCTGTGGGACCCTTGGTTGGGAGGAAGTGTTTTACATGTTAATGGTGGAGTTAGACTGTGTGTTGTACTGTGTTGAATGGCAAGGCCTGGAGGTGAGTTGTGGTTGTGGGGGATGTGCAAGGGGGATTTGTAACTATTTCATTAGCAGTTTCTTTCAGAGAGGGGGGATTTGTATCTACATTTGTCCCTCCACATCTGCAGCTTTGACTTTTGCAGCTTTGATTATTCACAGATTTTGTTAATATGTTCTCTCTAGGAATATCTTCTATGTCCTCCAATGCAACACTATGGCCAACTTTAACCAAACATC
>NW_024841866.1:0-1107 GCF_019175285.1 Sceloporus undulatus
ATATTTGCCTCGTGAATCTTTCTGTGTCTTCTTCATCGCCCTTTTTTATTTTCCCTTCCATTTCAGCAATTTCAACACATAGATAGATAGATAGATAGATAGATAGACAGACAGACAGACAGACAGATCTGTATATTCCCATTCACGCACATACACACATATAAAAAAATGAGTTGCCCTGAAAGTGAAAGGGCCATTGAAAGGAAATGGGGGAAATTGCAGTGCTGCATCATGGGAAATTTGCAACCTGGGGGTTTATGGTAGTGTCCCAGAGCAGAAGCAAAGTTGCATTCCATACCAGACCAATTCAGAATGAAATCAAAATGAGTTTGGAAGCGATTTCTGTGAATTCACTTTTTCCAAATTCATCAAAATGAGGAAGCACTTTGGATTCACCGCAGAAGCTCCATGGAAGGAGCCCCCATAGAAAGGAATAGCATCTGATAACACATTCATGTTATAATGTGAATTTGCATCATTGGACCCGCACTCACGTCAGATCTGAGCTGCAAAAACCTCCCCAAACCTCCATGTGATAAACCTCAAAGCCCATCTCCTAGACTGAACTGGGAACTGTTCTGCATTATTCAGCATTGCAGAGGAGAATGCCCTCCCTGCCCCAGGATTCCTGGGAACCAGTTAAGTCAAAGGCACTTAGGTCACTTCCCAGGCCAACCCCAAACCCAGCCAGAAAGGTTTCCAGGTCACCAGCCGCAATGCGCCCAGAACCAGGCTGGCGGAAGAGCAAGAGAAAGAGGAGAGTGAATGCACGCTTCTCTCCAGGTTTAGCCTGGCTCAAATGCTCCCAAAATCAATCAATCAATCGCTCAATCTGCATTCAACCCTCCATATCTATGGATTCTTTATCCACATATTCAGCCAAGCATGGCTTGAAAATACTCTCTCTCTCTATCTTTCTCTCTATATATATATTCCAAACAGCAAACCTTGATTTTGACATTTGATATAAGGGACACTATTTTGCTAAGCCATTGTATTCAAAGGGGTTGAGCATCCATGGATTTTTTTCTTAATTTTAATTTTTGGAGAAGAAAAAAATATTTCTCCGTTAAAAATAGTAAAAACACACGTATGAGACCAACTATC
>NW_024841867.1:0-1107 GCF_019175285.1 Sceloporus undulatus
ACAGCTTTACTTCATACAGTCAGTAGATAGGCATCACCTAAGCCCCACTAAGCTTAACTGCTTTCAAGTTGACCTCTAAATTACATATCATTAGAGTTAACCAATATACACATACACATTCTGTCAGTTGTTATCACCCTGAGAAACAAAACCTTTTCTTCCACTTCAACTTAATCTATACCCAGAACAGCATTTCCCCCATTCATTTTGGAGAAAGAGCATAATGTCATTCCAGTCTTCTTTATATACATTCTTGGATCCATTCCTGATTGCTCTTCAGAGCTTGTCCATCTCCATCGTGTCCAATAACTTGAGCATCCAGTCCTCTTTAGTAGGGATTTCTTTCAGCTTCCATTTCTGGGCATAGACTATTCTTGCCGCTGATAACATATAAAATAATATTTTACCATATTTACTCTCTAAATCAAGATCAATTATATTTAACACAAAGAATTCAGAGTTATAGCAGTTATTTTCTTGACTTCAAAGAAGATTGATTTCCAAGGTTTACATGCTTCCTGACAAGTCCAGCGCATGTGAGAGATTGAGCCTTGCTCTTTCTCACATTTCCAACACAGTTTGGTACAATTAGTATACATTTTGCTGATCTTAAGGGGAGTTAGGTACCATCGGAAGTAAACTTTACAATAGTTTTCTCTAAGATTCTGGCTACAGATATATTTCAGTCGCTTTATCCAAGTATATTCCCATTGGTCCAAATCAATAGAAAAACCAAAGTTTTGGGACTACTTAATCTTATTGTCTTTGACAACTTCTTCTTCCGTATACATTTTAAGAATACTGTACGTTTATACAGTCTTGACAATAAGGCATCTTTATTTAGCATTAACTCCCGCTCTAACTCAGAATCTACTTTACCAATCTCACGCTGTTTTTGTCCATAAAAACCGTTCCCTTAGCTGTCTGTAAAAGAACCACGATATTTGATACCCTTCTTCAGTAAGGTTTTCCCATGTATTTATCTCATATCCATTATTATTTATCACCATCAAATCTTCATAGATAACCCAACTCTCTTTCTTAGGGTTGTATTTAAAAAGGGCTTCATGGGCAGATGCCCAAACAGGGATTTTAGGACATATTAGT
>NW_024841868.1:0-1107 GCF_019175285.1 Sceloporus undulatus
TACATTTTCACATGGTTAGTTTTGGCTGTAAGATTATTGTTATTATTATTACTATTTTGCAGACTTTGGCCGGTTACAGACCGGCACTTTAGTGCGTGACGATCACGCACTAGGGTTACAAAAGGGCGGTGCTTCCGCACCGCCCTAACCCTAGTGCATGTTCGTCATGCACTAAACGGCGGCGGCCCTTCCATATGGCCACCGCCGTGAGGACATCACGGCCGCGCTGCCTCTAGATGGGGCGGCGCGGACATGACGTCCTCAATCGATGGCAGGGTGCCTAGGGCGCCCTTTCCGCGGACCAGGAAGGAGCTCCATTTCGGAGCTCCTTCCTGGTCCGCGGCGCCACTTTTCTTTGCTGGGCGCAGCCTTCAGACGGCTGCGCCCAGCGAAGCAAGGGAGAAAGGGGCCCCTCCCCGCCACCGCGGGGTGTCCTTGGGGCTTGAAGCCCCAAGGACACCCCTTTTCAGGCTGTGGGGAAGCGGTGTTTTGCTGCTTCCCCGCAGCCTGAAAAGCGGCGGATTGGGGCCTCAGCAGCTGCCGTTCTGGCAGCTCAGGCCCTGATCCGGCGGGAAAGGGGCGGGTGCAGCCTGCCTCAAAGAGGCGGTCTGTAACCTGCCATAGACACACAAAAAAGGAAATTAGGACTTTAGAGAGATCTTCATGGGAAACTGTTCGTGGAAGTTTGAAATAGCAGCAAATCTAAATCTATGTCAGCCTATATTTTCTGCACTTTGTTTTGTTGTTTCATGCCAGATTAACATAGTGAAATTATCTGACATTACTCCCACTGTTTCACCAAATGAATCTCATATATATTGCAGAAAGTATTCAGTATTGGCCATCATCAGATTCAAAATACAGAACTGACAGACCAGTATATCTGCAAACCATTATATTGGAAAATTGATCATGTCTGACAGTTTTCCTTTAATTGTTTGTCACACTTTCCACCTACAAAGTTTCTCTAGCCACATACGTTAACATATGATGACAGTAAGTCTGACTGTAATATAGAAATATACATACCATTTTCCTTCATATTTTCTTCCTTTTTTCTTTTTCTTTTCTTTTTCATTAAAGTTACATTGTTAAAAGCAATTTAAA
>NW_024841869.1:0-1107 GCF_019175285.1 Sceloporus undulatus
CCCCCCCCCTTCCTAAAATCCTGGCTACGTCCCTGAGGACCATGTCCACCTACATTGCATCTATCCACACCTCTCCATTCCAAGAATTCCATGGAAGGTGGAAAAGGGGCTTTTACTCATAATGGCTCTCCCTGTCAGTAACAACTTCCACATTTCGACAAAGGGGAAGGGGAGTTTCTCTTTGGCTGTTACAGAAAGCCAAATGTATATCTGCCAGACTGTGACTGCATCTACACTGTAGAATTTATGTAGTTTGGCAGCACATACCATGGCTCAATGCTATGGAATTCTGGGATTTGAAGTTTTGTGAGATATTTAGCCTTTTGTTAGAGAGCTCTGGTGCCACAACAAACTACAAATTCCATTATTCCATAAAATGGAGCCGTGACTGTTAACGCAGTGTCAAACTGCATTATTTCTGCAGTGTGGCAGCAGTCTGTGCTTGAGAATATTGCAGACACTCTTAGAGAACTAGAAATATTTATGTCTTGTTTGGCCGTCCAGGGCTTTTGTTGTTGTGTCTTCAAATCGTTTCTGACTTCTGGTGATCCTAAGGTGACCCAATCGTGGAGTTTTCTTGGCAAGATTTGTTCAGAGGACATTGGCCATTGTCTTCCTCTGAGGCTGAGAGCATGTGACTTGCCCAAGATCACCCAGTGGATTTTCATGGCCAAGCCAGGATTCAAACCCTGCTCTCCAGACTCACAGTTAAGTGCTCAAACCACTATGCCATCGGGTGTTTTTTGGTTTGGGGAAGGTGTGATGTTAAGAAGCCTTCCTACTTCTATCTACGCCCTGCAGTTTGTGAGCAATGGAGTAATATGAGGAGAGAGGCTACTCTATGCAGAATAACTGAGGCAGCAAGACCCTTGGTTTCAGGAGCCTCAGTGCCTCCAAATCCTGCAGAGAGCTCTGCATAGGTCCCAATAAGTAGCACACATCCCACTCTTTACATTTTTTAAAAACATATTTTTTAAATGTAGGCATTTTAAGGGCTATTTCCTTTGTGGCTTCATACAGTAAAGGCTGAGGTTTAAAAACTTGCAATATTTAAGGAAATCTGAACTAGCATTTTCTAGTTCTAGCCTACATTTTGGAGAGGGGGTA
>NW_024841870.1:0-1107 GCF_019175285.1 Sceloporus undulatus
CCGCTGGGAGAGATCATCCGGAGACACGGGGCGCGGTATTATCAGTATGCTGATGACACCCAAATATGCTTCTCTGTGTCTCCGACTGATGCAGTGACCAGGGATGGCATCTCTCCTCTAAATGCCTGCTTGGAGTCGGTAATGGGTTGGATGAGGGAAAACAGACTCAGTTTGAATCCAGAGAAAACAGAAGTGCTCGTGATAGGTTCCCTGGGCCCGGGGATGGAAATTTGTCCCCCTGTCCTGAATGGGGTTATGCTTCCCCTGAAGGACTCTGTTCGCAGTCTGGGGGTGCTTCTGGATTCGTCGCTCCACCTTACATCTCAGGTGGATGCGACAGTCAGGAGTACTTGTTATCAGCTTCGGCTGATACGCCAGCTGCGACCCTACCTGGGCCAGGGGGACCTTGAAACGGTGGTACATGCTCTGGTAACCTCTCGGTTGGACTTCTGTAATGCGCTCTACATGGGACAACCCTTGTACCATACCTGGAAGCTTCAAATAGTACAGAATATGACAGCAAGGTTGGTCACTGGATGCTCCAGGACCAGCCATATAACACCTATCCTGCAAGATCTACATTGGCTGCCTATTCGCTTCCAGGCTCAATACAAGGTGTTGGTTATGACCTATAAAGCCATAAATGGCTTGGGCCCAGGGTACTTGGAGGACCGCCTCTCCCCATATAATCCGCCCCGCACTCTCAGATCGGTCGGGAAGCATTTGTTAAGGGTTCCTAAGTCAAAATACACCTTGACTGCACAAAGGGCATTTTCCATCTCGGACCCGCAGCTCTGGAACTCACTACCCATCGAACTCCACTCCGTCACCTCTCTTGATCTCTATAGGAAGGAATTAAAGACCTTTCTCTTCTGACAAGCTTTCCCCCATGTGTCCTGACTCCATGCTGTTCTCCTCTGTTGTACAATGGTTTCATTCAGCTAGTCTGTTTTTTCTGGTTTTTTATGCTGTTGTATTTTTATAGTGTTTTTAAACCTAATGAGCTGTTTTTATGATGTTTATATTGTATGTTTTGTATTTTGTTTTGTATATCTTTTGCCTTGTTGCAACCCGCTTTGATCTACCCTGGAAAAGCGGGATATAAAT
>NW_024841871.1:0-1107 GCF_019175285.1 Sceloporus undulatus
GATAGTGATTGGTGTCTCTCTGAGTAAAAGGTAAAACTCATTTGTTCATTGTACAGATGTCTCCAAATCTCTATCAAAGAGAGGTTTTCTATCAATGTTAAAAATTTTTTAGGTAGTTTACCTTGATTATCCTTGATTTTCTTATTCGAGGCTCGATCTAGTTTAGGGTCAAACACCCCGTTAAAGTCATCTACCAGAATTGTGTGTTCATAGTCATATTCTGTTATTACTTTATTTAATTTATCATAAAATGTATTCTTATTTTCTTGTGGGCCATATATAGCTACTAGTAGTACTTTCTTCCCACACCATGAAATTTCTATCCCAGCACAATATCCATTTTTGTCCGAGAATACCTCTTTGGATTCCAAGTGCTTCTTAATATATATAATCACTCCTCTCTTGCATTTATCAAATGTACTTGTATATTCCTTCCCGAGTTTGATATTTCTAATTAATCTCACATCTTTTGTTTTTATATGGGACTCTTGCAAACAGATAACATCCGTGTTAATTTTCCTTAAATACTGAAACACTCTTTTTCTTTTCTGGTGGGAATTTAAACCTTTCAAATCCACGATAGAATTTTCATAATTCTTTAACTTCCTCTTATTCTTAAAGAGACACCAACACTTAGAAAACGTTTCAACTTTATTTGTAAAAATGTAGTTCAATTTCTCTACAGGAAATGAGATCAATCAGTATTAAGCTAAGATTTCGTTTATCTGCCAATAAAGTTATAGAAATCTTTAAGAATCGGGGAGGAAAAAACATGATAGTTCTTAATAAGATCTTCTCTTATCTTGTTTTGCTCTCAGCTCTCTTACTTAGATCCCGTCCAACTCCTCTGAAGGCACTTCTTCTTCCTCTTCGTCTTCATCTCCACTCCCTTTTCCTTTGTCTTCTTTATACTCTTTCTCAGATTCCTTTTTCAGACCAATCAAAAACAATCTAGCTTTTTCGATAGAGTTCAGTCTTCCTTTCCTTTGTTTCCAAGTCACAGTAAGACCATCCAGGTCATCCCACTTATATAAAATGCCTCGAGCTTTCAAGTGTTCCGTCAGAAAATTATACTCCTTCCTTCTTTTCAGAATTTTCCCAGGGATA
>NW_024841872.1:0-1107 GCF_019175285.1 Sceloporus undulatus
GGTGTTATGTGGCTGGCCCTGGAGCTACCAGTGACCAGCCTAGCGGCCATATTTTGAACCAACTGCAGCTTCCAAGCTTGGTACAAGGGTTGCCCCATGTAGAGCGCATTACAGAAATCAAGTCGAGAGGTTACCAGTGCAGTATAATGTAGGGGATATTAACCCCTATATATTAAAGACAATATTTTTTTGTAAATGTAACCCATTTGTTGTGCTTGATCCTCATCTTTCACTGAAAAAAAATAAACAGAAAAAAATGTAGAGCAGATAGCCTTGCTGCAGGAGGGATAGATGTAATGCAAGGGGATATCCTACGGCCATTTTTCAATGATTAAACACAGATGTTGTATACTTCAGAAATTTGCATGGTTGAGAGTATTAAATAATTTAGAGAAGAGGTCCTGATCTACTGGTCCCCTGCTGAGAAGGCAAGGGAAGAGGCTTGATGTCCATCTCCTGCCTTCTATTTCACTTTTACAAAACTGTGATTATTTCCCACCCTTGTGAGCAGTACTTGACAAAATTGCTTTTTTGGACTACAGCTCGCAGAATCCCAAGATAGCATGGGCATACCACAAAGAAGCTCCCAAGCTTCAATTTAGTTTAATAACATAAAGATACATTTACAGGTATACAAAATGGTGTAGATGGGATGAATAAGATTATACTGATTACCCGTGATATCATTACTCAGCCAATGAAGTACTAGATAGTGCACATGACAGCATCACAATATTAACTAGAATTTCAGGTTTGGGTCCTGGAGGACATAGAATCCTAGAAGTTTATCGCACCGGGGTTAAAACGTTCCCCGGTGCGTTCTAACGTGCCCGCGCAGGGGCGCGCACTGAACGTGACGGGAACGCGATGGGGCCCAGAACCCTGTTTTACCGCACACAGGAATGCTGCCTTTGCCGCCGGGCATTCCCACCACGTTCCCATTGAGTTCCAAAGGGCGCCATTTCTGGGGACACTTAGGCCTGTTACAGACAGCCAAAATAAAGCTGCTTCGAGTCACTTTGGAGGTATGGTGTTTCAATGATGCATGCGTCCTAAGAGTCTAGAAGCCACACCAAAGCCACGCTCCAGTCTGGAGCGTGGCTTTGG
>NW_024841873.1:0-1107 GCF_019175285.1 Sceloporus undulatus
GTCCAGGCCTCAGAGGGAGAGAAGAATGCTGGACCTGATTCCCTCCCCCCCTCACCATTCCCTTCTCCTTTTGTGTCGTGTCTTTTAGATTGTAAGCCTGTGGGCAGGGAACTGTCTGTTATCCCCTCTCTTGTAAACCGCTCGGATTCCCAGTGATTGGGTGGTATATAAATAAAACCTATTATTATTATTATTATTATTATTGCCATTCAACAACAGGATAATACACAGATTAATATGTAAATCACATTCTCTCAGCCAAGGGTCACACAATGTACATACCCCACTCACTTCCATGTCAGCATTCTCTGAAGATGTCAGCCACAGATGCTGGTGAAATGTCAGGAATAAACTCTTCCAGAACACAGCCACATAACCTGAAATACCCACAAAAAACTATGGATGCTGGCCATGAAAGCTTTGGATTCTTCTACTGTTTTGCTAGTTTTTATTACATTGTTGTCTGACTCGTGGCTTCTGCAATTTCCACATTTTTATGTTTGCGTTTTAATTGAATTACTAAATTACAGTACAGTTATTAATTATTGACTTCCATTGTATTTTTAGCCTCCTAACTTGTGAGCCTCCCTGCTGTTTATTTTAACTGAAGGGTAGCAAACAAAGATGCCAGAGATGTACATAAATACAACACAACAAGCCACAACAGTATCCCAGTATCCCATTTCCACTTCCTCTTTTTTGAACAGACTTCTCTTGCACCTAAATTGACCTGGAGGCAAAAGCATGGTCAACGTGCCCCTCATACATCCTAAAGGGCATTTGGAGTCATTTTTGGGATTAAAAAAAAAAGATTTCTAGGAAGGCTGCTAGGGCAGATACAAAAATGACATTGGAATGGTGTGTACTAGGATGGAGCAGGCTTGTTTTCTGCAGCTCCAGAGAGTAGGACAAGGACCAACAGCTTCAAGCTACAGGAGAAGATTCCACCTAAACATTAGGAAGAAATTACTGATGGTAAGATCTGTATGGCAATGGGATGTGCTGCCTCCAAGAGTGGTGGAATCTCCTCCACTGGAGGTTTTTAAAAATATGCTGGATGTCCAGCTGTCATGAGTGCTTTGATTGTGTATTCCTCCATGATAACAT
>NW_024841874.1:0-1107 GCF_019175285.1 Sceloporus undulatus
CACTAGGTGTGCCTTCTGAGAAAAACATTTCCCACAATGCTGGCATCCGTATGGCTTCTCTCCGGTGTGGACTCTCTGATGCTTGACAATGACTGACTTGTAGGCAAATCTTTTTCCACAATGCTGACATTTATGTGACTTCTTTATTGTGTGGACTCTCTCATGACTGACAAGTTCATCTGTAAACAAGGACAAGGACAGACAAGACTGAATCTCAGCATTAAGAGAGGAAGGTGTTACCCCAAGATTTAGCCTTACGTTCACCCCTCCCTATTTCAGGTTAAATTAATAAAGTTGGTGTGAGTGACCTGAGCATGACACTGTTCTGGATGCCCCCAAATCCATATAATGATTGTATCCTTACTCATAGGTGCTAGCAAAGAAGAGATTGTAGGGGAACTGCCATGAGGAAATCAGTGGAAGCAGATAATCAGGCAGTTGAAAAATATTCCATTAAATACTTTGATTGAAAAGTGGCATCATTTCCTGTGAGACTGCCATAGAGTATTGAGTCAGAGCACATGGCATGATGCAAGCTAACTGCAGAGGATGCTTCATGCTGTGTGGCACCAGGAGATGACTCACAACCAATACAGTATACAGCTAAAAAAGCCAATGTCATTCTAGGTTGCATCAATACAAGTAAAGTTTCTAGATCAAGGGATGTAATAGTGCTACTCTATTCTGCTTTAGTCAGAATAATCCTGTGTCCAGTTCAGGGCCCCACAATTTAAAAAGGATGTTGTTGTCAAGTTGGAACGTGCCCAGAGGAAGGCAGGCAACGTGGTGAAGGATCTTGAAACCATCAAGCCCTTTGAGGAGCGACAGTAAGAGCTCTTTGACAGTGCAACTCCCTTAGTTTCGTGGAGTCCTCTTCCTTGGAGGTCTTTAAACAGAGGCTGGATGGTGTTTGGAAATGATTCTACAATTCTAGTGGAATCATAACACCAGGATAATTAAGCATAAAAGGGACCTCAGTCTTCATAGAAAGGACAATGGATTCAGGTTCCTTACCCACAGAAGCCACATTCTCATAATTCTCCATCATTACACAATTGTACATAAGTCTCTGCTTCTTCGTCAACAGATTCCATTCATCCTCAGTGA
>NW_024841875.1:0-1107 GCF_019175285.1 Sceloporus undulatus
CTCTAATTTTGTATTCATGTTTCTTAATTTTTGCACCTTTCAAATTGGCATAGATACAAATATATTATAGTCATTGTTTAAGAGGGAAATTGGTCTATAATTAGCCAGATCTAATGGATCTTTCCCTTCTTTTCTAATAAGGATAATCTCTGCTTGTTTCCATGATTCGGGGATGTTTCCTTTTAGGGTGTCATTCATCACCCTCTGTAGGAGTTCCCCAATTACCTCAATAAAAGTTTTATAACATGAAGCTGTAAGACCATCATTTCCTGGGTCTTTACCTACTTTACATTGCTATATAGCTTCCCAGATTTCCTCTTTTGTGATCAGCTAATTTAGCCTTTCCTGCTGTACTTCCGTTAAAACTTGAATTTTGCTATTGGCCAAAAACTCTTTATACTCTTCCCCCTCTTCCTTTTGTTTTGTATAAAGTATCTTATAATAATCCAGAAAAACCTCCTCAATCTCTTTCTGATGAGTTAATAATAATAATATTAATTTTTATTTGTATACCGCTTTTCCTCCAGATCAAAGCGGTTCACAACATACAAGCTGCATGTCACAAAGCAATACAATACATCAACAGTGACATCAGCGATCTCATACAATTAAGCAAAAATGCTCTCTCCTCCTCAAGATGGTGGTCGGAAGGAGGGCTCTTTTCTTCTTCCAGGCGAGGTCTGTTGTTGCTGAGAGCAAGTTACTATCTGAACTCCCCTTTTTATTTTATTAATTGAGTTTTTCTCCTTCTCTTTCCTTAATTTGTTTGCTAACCACTTTCCTGTTTTATTGGCATGTTCAAAATTATTTTGTTTTACAGTCTTTAGATTTTTTTCCAATTCACAAATTGCTTCAAATTCTAATTGCTTCTTCAAAACTTTTATTTCTTCTTGGACTGTTTTATTGTTAGGTTTATTTTTTAGTTCTTCCTCTTTGTCCTTCAATAAATGGTTCAAAACATTTATTTTTTGTTTCTTTTTTTCTGGCAAATTATATTCTTATTACAGCTTTGGCCGCATCCCAAACGATTGCTGTATCTACCTCCTTATCCAGGTTCTCCTCAAAAAATAACTTTATCGTGTCTTTCCCTTTGTTTATTACCTCTTC
>NW_024841876.1:0-1107 GCF_019175285.1 Sceloporus undulatus
TCCCCATTAGCGCCTATGGCAATTCGGCTTACGAAGGCTTTTCGGGTTACGAAAGCGGCCGCGGAACGAATTATTTTCGTAACCCGAGGCACCACTGTAAAATTCAAGACAATTTATAATCGTTCTGATATTGTTCCTAATCTTTTTGCCCGGTAAAAACCCGTTTTGCTCCTTCCCAATTGTCGAATTCAAAATTCCCTTCAGTCTGCTGGCAAGTATTTGTGTGAATATCTTATAATCAGTGTTCAGCAAACTTCTTGGTCTATAATTAGTCATTAACAAGCTCTCCTTTCCTTCTTTGGGAATTAAAGGGATACTCGCTAGCTCCCATGAGTCTGGAATCCCCTCTGCATTAATAGAATTAAACCATTTATAGAGTGGATCCACTAGTTCCCCTTGAAATGTTTTATAATATCTAGCTGTAAATCCGTCACTCCAGGGGATTTCCCCTCTTTATTATCTTCTTATCTTCCCTCCGTCTATGGGGCCTACAAAGGGAGGGGGCTTCCTTTCCTGGGGAGGGCATGGTCTAGATCTTCCCTGTCTATGGGGCTTCAAAGGAAGGCTCCAGGGCAGAGGAGAATGTGGCCCAATACAGGGACCCTAACATTTCCCCAAATGAGCACATTCTCCGTCTCTCTGTCCAGAGGCAGAGCCCTCTTTCCCAAAATGGCTGCTGAGGGAGTCCTATCCAGATGCACCCTTTATGCCATCTCTTCCCTTGGCACTTTCTTTCCTTCCTTTAACCTCCATCCCTTCAAGGAAGGGGGCTTTCAGGCAAAGAACTAACAATGGCTTCTATGTCTTTTCTGCATGTTCCCAGATGAGGATCACTGATCTTTGCAGGGTTGTTGTGAAGGGTAAGGAAAGGATGTGTGTGTGTGTGTGTGTGGGGGGGGCGAATCCAGATCCTGTGGGCCTCTAAGCCTAGTTGCCAGGGGGGCATCCATCTCCCCAGAAGGGGCTTTGAGCTCCCTCCGTCTGCCTGCTCTTGGCTTTGGCCTAAATCTGGGCTCTTCTCTCCCCCACAGACAGAGCCCCCTTCCCCCAGGGAAAACCCCTTCCCCCCAGAAAGCTGTTGTTTCCAATGCTATTGAAGCCTATGCT
>NW_024841877.1:0-1107 GCF_019175285.1 Sceloporus undulatus
TCATGAAATGTGTCATATTCAGAAGGTACAATTCTGGTCTTTTCTTGCATTTTATACCATAAATTTGCTGTATTATTCTGTGTATATCATCCCAAAACCCTTTTACCTTTTCACATTTCCACCAGATGTGGATCATTGTTCCTTTTTCTTTTTGGCAGTTCCAGCACCTATATGTTTCTATTTTAAACGTCTTTTTCATTCTGACTGGAGTATAATACAACCTATTGCTGATTATTAAAAAAGATTCCCTTAAATCCTGACATTTGGTGAAAGAGTTTGTTTTTCCCAAGCTTTCTCCCATGCTTCTAATGGGATTTCATGTCCAATATCCTTTGCAAAGTCTATCATGTATTGCTTTATTGGTTCTTTTTCTAACTTTCTATCTCTGAATAATTTATAACATTTAGCTATTTTTTAATCTTCTTCTTTCATTATTAATTCGTCAAATTCTGTTGTTGTATCTCAATTCCCACTGTCTTCAAGTCCTCATTAAATCTATATTTTATTTGATAGTAACTATACTAATTTATTTCTTCTTTTTTCCCCCAGAATCAATTCCTCCCTAGATTTCATACAAATTTCTTGTTTTTCATTTATTTTTATTATATTATTATATCTTAACCAATCTTTTATTTTATTTTATTTTATTTTTGAGTCCCATCTATTAGCAAAAGGCTCCTGACTTGATCCCCAACCTGGCATTTTGTAATAAAATATTGCTTTTACCAATTTCCATGTTTCCAACAGGGCTCTTCGAATTGGGTTGTTATTGAAGTCTATATTCACCAAAGCTTTATTGTACCATAGGAACACATGCCACCCAAATCGTACATCTGGTCCTTCCACATTTAATGTTGTTTTATCATTTAATGTAATCCACTCCTGTAGCCATATCATCTTACATGCCCATCTATAGATGTTTATATCTGGCATGGCACATCCTCCTCCTTCTTTCATCTCTTTTAAATTGTTCCACTTAATTCTTGCTTTACCCCCTTTCCAAATAATTTGTTTGTTCTTTATTCCACTAATCTATGATTCTTGGGGTTATACTAATTGGTAAATTCATAAAAAGGAATATAATCTTAGGGAGTATGGCCATTTCTA
>NW_024841878.1:0-730 GCF_019175285.1 Sceloporus undulatus
AAAGAGGGAGAGGAGGCCTGGCAGGACCCTGCCTAACCTTGGGGGGAGAAGAGGGGCTTCCTTCCTTCTTATAACTCCTCAAGCGCCCCCCAAAAGACCCTCCAGCCATTCCTCTGAATGAACGAGGGCTCTCCTCACATCCCTCCCTCCTAAGAACAGACTGTGAGGGCAGCCATGGCTTCAGGGGCTGAGACTGCACATGCACAGATGCCCCCAAAGGCCCCTCCTCAGCATGAACAGGGATTGCCAGGGCAAAGCTGCTGCTACTTATTCCACTGGCGGCCTTTGCGGGAAAGGAAGGTATGCGCTGAGGGTTCAGTAGCCTTCCCTTCCTTCCTTCTTTTCTTCATTTGAGGAGACCACCATGGAGGCCAAGGTGCAGAGCTGGACTCAGGAGGGAAAGACAGGAAAGGAAGGCTCTAGTTTGGAAATATAGCTCTCTCTGTGTATCCTGGCTCCACATTTTCTTTTTATTTCCTACTTATACAGTCTCCTGAACCAGGTTCTTGTCTAAACACCATCCTTTTCCCCAATACTTCACGATTTGCTTCCATTCCTTTTCCATTTTGTCTTCTTTTTGTCCTGTAATGTACATGAGAGAATATCTAGTTGTCTAATTTCATTTAATTTTAATAACCATTCGTCTATTTGCAGTTCTTCCTTTGACTTCCAATATTTTGCTATAACCATCCTGGCAAGTGTTATCATGTACATTATAATTCTCCATAAT
>NW_024841878.1:830-1107 GCF_019175285.1 Sceloporus undulatus
AGGGCTCTCCTCACATCCCTCCCTCCTAAGAACAGACTGTGAGGGCAGCCATGGCTTCAGGGGCTGAGACTGTGCATGCAAAGATGCCCCCAAAGCCCCCTCCTCAGCATGAACAGGGATTGCCAGGGCAAAGCTGCTGCTACTTATTCCACTGGCGGCCTTTGTGGGAAAGGAAGGTATGCGCTGAGGGTTCAGTAGTCTTCCCTTCCTTCCTTCTTTTCTTCGTTTGAGGAGACCACCATGGAGGCCAAGGTGCAGAGCTGGACTCAGGAGGGAA
>NW_024841879.1:0-1107 GCF_019175285.1 Sceloporus undulatus
AGCGCCTATGGCAATTCGGCTTACGAAGGCTTTTCGGGTTACGAAAGCGGCCGCGGAACGAATTAATTTCGTAACCCGAGGCACCACTGTAGATAAATAGGTACCACTTCATTGGGAAGGTAAAAGCATTCTGTACAGTCATGCTGGCCACATGACCACAGAGTTGTCTTTGACAACACTGGATTTTTGGCTTAGTAACATAGATGAGCACTGCCCTACAGTCAGACATAACTTGCCAACCTTGTCAAAGGGAAAACCTTTACCTTTTTACCTAGGAGAGTTAGGGTCTATTGGGAGGCTTTGCAGGCCACAAAGCATGGTCTTGGATTCTGCACTGGTTTGCTGGGCACACCTTTCTCACTCCTACTTTAGATCTGTAAGAGAAGGAAAGCCATCATGGATCTGACCAAGCTTCATTTAGTCTAGCACCCTGCACTCTTAAAGGATCCATCCAAATGCTCTCAGGAGCATACAAGCATATCACAGAGGTCACTCCCACTAATGGACCTTGACAGCTCATTTTCATTAGCATATTCTGAATCTGAATTTCCACATTGGGCCACATACACTTTCCACAGGATTGTTTTTGTAGGCCTTGACCTGCTGAGACTCCCAACTTTTTACTACCAAGAAAAGAAAGGATGAATTGTTTCTCATGGAATTCCAGGCAATACAATTTATCTTTTAAACGGGTTGTAACTGCCCTTTGTTTAAAATCAGAATACCAATTTTTCAAAATTACCTCCACTCCCCAGTTTTGTCTTATTTTGCATTTTTGTCAACTATATGCCTACGGAGGGTCCTGGGACAGAAAATTGGCCCCTAACATACCACAGTTTCCCACCCCCCCCCCCCCCATTTTACTTTGTATCATGACAGTTAGATATTGATTGGCCCATCCTGGTTAATTCATCCTATTTATTTTGAGTTTATACCTTGGCTTTCTCCCAGAATGAGTTCCTAGGTGGCTTCTTTAATCTTCTTTCATAGGAAACTAAGGTAGTAAGGCAGTGGCCATGATATCTCTTGTAGCAATGAATACAGTACTGTAAAAGTACAGTATGGGGCTTTCTAAACTGCCCTTTGGGACGTCCTCCGGACGTCCCA
>NW_024841880.1:0-1107 GCF_019175285.1 Sceloporus undulatus
GCCATAAGTCAGGACCTCCAAACCGGGACAAATGTAGGACAAAATTTTCTGATGTAGGACACATTTTTTAAAATGGAGGACACACGAAAAAATTTGATGATTTTTAAAAAAATATTAATATAAATGCCTGTTTCTTAGGCATGATCAAAATGGAGGTCATTTTGGCATTATTTCTAGACAGATGGCAGAAATGTACTTCCCTTTCTGGCCAAACACCCCCAACCTGCATTCCAAAACACACACAACAGCACATTTGGGCATTTCACATGGCTTTACTTAATGTGGGATCTTGCATATTTCAGAGGCTTATTCCATAGCCAAACCCCTTGGGTTTAAAACTTAGCATGGTTTAACATGGCTATGCATGTTGAACATGTCAAGGTGGTTTCACAGTTCTTGCACCAAGTGTACTTCTCAGAAGTGTGTGTCAAGGGACTTTGGTTTTTCTTCACTGCGCACGAGTTTGTAAAAATCACAGCAATTTACATTGGCCATGCCTCAGAACCAAAAACACACAGAAAAGGCACTTTGGAAAGTCACACTCTCTCGGCTTCTGAAACAGTGCCTGCATGTCTCTCAAGCTGAGTCATATCATCATCATCATCATCACACTATCACTGTCAAAACAAGGGAGACTTGTTAGCATTAAAAGCACAACCCCCCCCCAAAAAAAAACCACCTTGAGGCCTCTGGCCACTCACTCACCACCTCCCCTTTTCCTCCTCCTCCTCCTTTTCCTCCTCCTCCTCCTTCTCCCCCTCCTCCATTCGCCACGCGGAGGGGGCGGAGGAGGAGGAGGTGGGTGGCGCGGCCGCTCGGGGAGGCAGGGGAAGGTGGTGCGGGTGCACGCAGGAGGCGCTGGCTCCATCCACCTTTGCCTCCTCCACGCGGCCGCGCGGCCTGGGGGAGAGGGGGCGGAGGAGGAGGAGGAGGGTGGTGCGGGCGCGGGGAGGCGCCGCCTCTAGCTTCGCTTCCTGCACCCCAGGCAGGCCTCGCTGTCGCTGCCCTCCTCTTCCTCCCCGCCTCCCCGAGGAGGAGGGCAGCGAGGCCCTGCAAGCCGCAGCAACCCGGCTGCAACCGGGGGGGTGTCCCGGTTTTTGGCGGCAC
>NW_024841881.1:0-1107 GCF_019175285.1 Sceloporus undulatus
AGGTGTGACTTCGAGGAAAAACATTTCCCACAATGCTGGCATTTGTACGGCTTCTCTCCGGTGTGGATTCTCTGATGTATGACAAGGATAGACTTGTAAGCCAAACGTTTGCCACAATGCTGGCAGTTATGTGACTTCTTTCCTCTGTTGACTCTCTCATGACTCAAATATTCTTCTGCAAAGGACAATGATAGATAAGATTGAAAATCAGAGTTAAGAGAGGAGGGTGTTAACCCAGGATTTAGCCCTCATTAAACCCTCCTTATTTGAGATTAAATTAATAAATTTGTTGTGAGTAAGCCAAGCATGATCCTGCTGCTTATGCCCCTAAATCCATGGAGCGATTGTATCCTTACTCATCAGTGCATTGTCAATATCTATATCTGGTATTTGCTTCTGTACTCTGCTAAGTTATTGTTGAGCTGCATCTGGGAGTGTCACCCTGAGATTGTGCTGCATATTGGCTTGTGAATGTGACCGGAATTCAGAACCAAGAAGGATCCAAGAGCTAGTGTGCTAATCCTTTTTGTCTGATTTATTTGCTCCAAGCACCCATTGCATTCAATTTGGTTTCAGACCATTCTTCCCCCCAGGACACATTCTCAAGCGATTTAAACCCTTTTGGACACTCGGTTTCTGCCCCCAAGCAACAATTACAGCCTGACTGTCTATTCTGTGACTTCAGTCCAATTACAGATAGACAGTCTGTCGGTTTACATGGCTAAGCACCTCAATGCAGTCGCCAACCCCACTTGTCTCATGAGCTCCTGACTTCTCTTCTCATTTTGAACCCTCAGCAACTGGAATCAAGATCCACCTAGGTAAAGTATGACTATTATGAAAGTCTTACATCTCTTGACCACTCCAACCTGTTATCTAGTTCTTGTGTGTGTGGGTGTGAACACTTATGTGTGTGTGTGTTTGTTATGCTTTTCCCCTCAATAAAAAAATATTTCAAATGCCTTTGGAGTTCTGTGTGCTTCCAGGCCTGGTCTAGTTAAGCTGAATCCCAAGGTCGCTCTTGCCCCAACCAAACTATATATCTCCTTTCAGCTAAGTAACAAATTCCCCTAAAGCATAGCACTTGTGGGTGTCCTCCCCAGACTC
>NW_024841882.1:0-1107 GCF_019175285.1 Sceloporus undulatus
CAAGGCTAATAGCCTTTACTCTGTTCTCATCCTTCTCGATTTGTCTGCAGCCTTTGACACCGTTGATCACTGTCTCCTAATTGACATACTCTCTGACCTTGGGTTCTCAGACTCTGTTCTCGACTGGTTTAGATCTTACTTGTCTGACCGATCTTTTGCAGTAGTTGCAGGGGGTCAGCCTTCTTCTTCTGTTCCCTTATCTGTTGGAGTTCCCCAGGGCTCTGTTTTGGGTCCCCTTCTGTTTTTTCTCTACACACTGTCCTTAGGAAAACTCATTAGCTCTTTTGGCTTTTCCTACCACCTGTATGCCGATGACACCCAGCTGTATCTTTCCGCCCCTGACCTTTCTCCAAGGCTTGAACAGCAAGTCTCGCCTTGCCTCACAGCTGTCTCGCAGTGGATGTGCCATCGGCATTTGAAGCTCAACATGTCCAAGATGGAGCTTCTTGTCTTTCCTCCTAAGCCCATCCTTCAACACTCCTTTTCTGTCTCTGTGGACAACATTTCTATTCAACCAGTCCAGCAAGCCCGCAGTCTTGGTTTTATCTTTGACTCTTCTCTGTCGTGTATCCCTCAGATCCAGACTACAGCCAAGGCTTGTAGATTCTTTTTGTACAATATTGCCAAAATCCGACCATATCTCTCCACCTCTACTGCCAAGATCCTGGTCCATGCCCTAAGTCCATACCACTTAAAAACAATACAACAATTCTAAAAACATTCTAAACAATCATTCAATATAAAAACCAATTAAAACACATTAAAACACATATAACAAATTAGCTGGATCAAACAAAATGCATAGAGAGAAAGGGTTAACACCAAGGCATGTGGGGAAGGCTTGACGGAAGAAGAAGGTCTTCAGATTCTTCCTAAAAAGATCTAGACAGGTTGCTGAGCGGAGCTCATCGGGCAAAGAGTTCCAGCTCTGCAGGGCCACGATGGAGAATGCCCTTTGTGAAGAAGACACAAACTTTGCCTTGGGAACTCTTAACAGATGTTTTCCGCCCGATCTGAGAGTGCGGGGCGGACTGTATGGGGAGAGGCGGTCCTCCAAGTGACCTGGTCCCAAGCCATTTAGGTCTTTATAGGTCATTACCAACACCT
>NW_024841883.1:0-1107 GCF_019175285.1 Sceloporus undulatus
AGCAAACCTTGATTTTAGGGATACCATTTCGCTCTGTCATTATATTTAATGGGACTTGAACAGCCACAGATTTTGTTGTCCATGGTGGGTCCTGGAACCAAAACCCAGTGAATAACAAGGTCCTACTGTACTTTAGTTAGGATCTGGTACCTAGCACACTAAATGTACTTATATACAAATATATATAAATGTTATATTTATGTCAAGACCTTAGTGTGGCTGCATAAGCAAGTATTGCTGCATGAACAATACAAGTTATTTATAATTGTAGCATATGTATGATTTAAGTGTTATCAAGAACACAGCAAGTATAAGCTATATAGTTAATCCCTCATTTTAAATTATCCATTAAACATGGACATGCAATATTTTTCTGAATTCTAGTCTACTCTTTATGAATTATATTGTGTCTTGCTCCTCCATTCAAACAGGACAGAGTGCAGAAATAATTTCACACTGCATATAATGCATTTTATATGAAGGAAACTTGAAAATTATTTAGTTACAGATTCTCTGACCAGGCTTGCAAAATAGCATGCATTATGCTAATAGGCATGCATTTGAAAATGAACTTGAATATTAAAACACAGGAAATTTGGCCTCTAACATGATGCTAGGCATAGTTAATAGACTATCAAGAAAATAAGCTTACTTTAGCATTTTTTCTCTCTTTTACTTAGTTACTTACCAAATTGCAAGGAACCCAAATGGCAGCTCAGTTAAACTACAATGCTTGGATTTAACCCCATTTAGTAAGGTATAAATCAGTGAGATTAAATTGGTTTAGGACCACTGCAGGAAATGTATGTGTCTTTTGGAATAAATGGTGATATAGACACATGCACAAACACACACACTTAGCATCACCACACCACAATTTTGTGAACTTTTCTTTTTGCTACAAAAATTCCAAAAGCTAATAGTTCCTTGACATACACTTAACTTCCATTAATTCCAGAGGCTTTGTGGCTGTTATCAGGTATAGTTTCCCCAATTTCCTGCTGCAATGACATTTTGTCTATACCTGTAAAGGTATCTGTGCTGCACAGTCCAAATCAGGAATCATATATCATGACAACATGACACAATACATCCAGTCAGCTATGG
>NW_024841884.1:0-1107 GCF_019175285.1 Sceloporus undulatus
ATGTTAATTAAACTATCAAAAATTTAAAACCTGTTAAGAACATAAACATGAAAAGGAAAACGATAAACAGAAAACCCAGTATATTATTGGAAGGCCCTTTCCTCCAGGAAAAAAAGGAAGACATATACAGTAAGTGCTCAGTGGATAGCCTTCATTTTACATCTTGGAAAAAGCCCACTGTGTCCAGGCTTATGCATACATCTCAGTGGCCTTCTTCAGGGGCTACATAAAAACAAATACAATATAAAAACAATTGTGTCTTGATACTGTAACACGATTAATTCTATTTTAATGCTCACTTTTGCGATAAAGGCAGCAAAAAGGCTTTTTTTTTTTTGGCTAAAACTATTGTAGCTGCACAGAATCGTTCAGCTGAGCTGTTTCAAGTGGTCAGGGATCTGTTATGATCTGGTCCTGAGGAGAATGTAAACCACTCAACAACAGCTCACTGTAAGGAATTTGCCCAACATTTTGCTAATAAAATTACTTGGCTTCACTCTGACTTAGATGATAGCGTGGATACAGTTTTGGTGGCTATAACCTTAGATCCTGCTTGTCCAGGATTGATGGATACTTTTCAATTTGTGCAGCCTGATGATATAGGATCCTTGGAGAGGTGAGAGCTACCACATGTATACTGTACCCTTGCTCTTCCTGGCTTATTAAACAGGCCAGAGGAGGACTGACTGAGTGGGTAAGGGAAATGATTAATACCTCTTTACAACAACCCAGGGTCCCAACACACTTGAAGGAGGCTGTGGTAAGATGGCTTTTGAAAATAACTTCCCTGGATCCTACTGTATTAGATAATTATGGGCCAGTCTCCAACCTTCCAGTTTTGGGCAAGGTGCTGGAGCGTGTGGTGGCTTCTTAATTCCAGGGGTTCCTGGGTGAGATGGATTATGTAGACCCATGTCAATCTGATTTCAGGCCTGCTTATGGGACAGGGACAGAGACTGCTTTGTTCACCTTGGTGGATGACCTACACAGGGAACTGGACAGGGGGAGTGTGTCACTATTGGTTCTACTGAATCTCTCAGTGGTTTTCAATACCATTGATCATGGTGCCCTTCTGAGTTGCCTCTCTGGGATGGGGCTTAGAGGTAC
>NW_024841885.1:0-1107 GCF_019175285.1 Sceloporus undulatus
AAAACCGGAGTGATATGGTCCCTTCTGGATGTTCCTGACACAAGCCTAGCTGCCATGTTTTGAACCAGCTGTAGTTTCTGAACCAGGCACAAGGGTAGCCCCATGTAGAGCGCATTACAGAAGTCAAGGCGTGAGGTTACCAGCGCGTGCACAACCGTCTCGAGATCCCTTACTTCCAGAAAAGGGCGTAGCTGGCATATCTGCCGAAGCTGATAACAGGCGCTCCTGACGGTCGCATTCACCTGATCTATCATCAGGAACAACGAGTCAAGGAGCACCCCCAGACTGCGAACACAGTCACTAGAGGAGGGTGTGACCCTGTCCAGGACTGGTGGTTGCAACCCAATTCTTGGTTTCAGGGCCACTACCGTGAGCACCTCCGTCTTGTTCGGATTCAGCTTCAATCTGTTTTTCCTCATCCAGCCCATTACCGCCCGAAGACATTCATTGAGAGAAGAGATGCCATTAGAATTCGAGGCTGACGAATGAGACATGGAGAAATAGATTTGGGTGTCATCAGCGTACTGATAGCACCCAGCACCATAACTCCGTATGATCTCACCCAGTGGCTTCATATAGATGTTAAACAACATTGGGGACAAAATAGCTCCCTGAGGGACTCCACAAAGGAGCTCCCTCTTTCTGGAGCTACTGTCCCCGAGCAGCACCCTCTGGGACCTGCCTGAGAGGTAGGACCAGAACCACTGCAATGCAGTGCCTCCAATACCTAATCCCCCCAAGTGGTCCAGGAGGATGCCGTGATCTATCGTATCGAAAGCCGCTGAGAGGTCTAAGAGCACCAACTGGGTCACACTACCCCTATCGATGCTCAGATGCAGATCGTCAGTCAAGGCAACCATGGCAGTCTCAACCCCAAAGCCTGTCCTGAAGCCGGTTTGAAATGGGTCTAGATAATCGGTTTCATCCAAGACAGCTTGGAGCAGCAGCAGACAAGACTTTCCCCAGAGCCTCATGAGGTCTATTCAGTATCCTGTCTCTTCTGCACATGAGAGGAGCCTTAAAAACTAGCTTTAGAGGGATTATCAAGCAGTCCATTTCCTAACATGTTTGCTGTCCTTTTCCTCTCAAAGAAACAAGTGCTCTGCA
>NW_024841887.1:0-1106 GCF_019175285.1 Sceloporus undulatus
ACCTGGGAGCCCTGCAGAGGGAGCAGGATGCCAGGACTACAGCCCCCCATCATCCCCAGCAGCAAGGAGGGGGATGGCTTGGAGGAGCCCTACTACCCCAGGCATGGTTTGGGGAGACCACTCTCCTTAAGGAATGTATGTGTGTATATATACCTTCTCTCTCTCTCTCTATGTGTGTGTGTGTGTGTGTGTGTAAGCACTTTAGGAGCATATAGGAATTGTATGTGTGTGTGTGTGTGTGTGTATATATATATATATATATGAAATAAATATATTTGTGCTCTTTCTCTCTCTCTATATATATATATGTATATATACACACATACAAACTATATATGGTTTCTATATATATGTATGTATATATATATTATATGTATATGAATGAAAATGAATGAATGAAAATTTATTTATATCCCGCTATTCCTACATAGATGATAGCGGTTTACAACATAAAATAAAACAATAACAACAACATATATCCCCGACAGTGAAAACAATCTACCCATACCAATTAAAAAATTATACAAGAGAATCTAAAAAAAAATTATATTATAGTCAATTAAAACCATATAATTAAAAGCCGTACAACAAAATAGCTGGATCGAATAATGTGCATCAAGGGAGGAGGAGAGCAAAATATTCAGGCACATGGGGGAAAGCTTGACGGAAAAGATGGGTCTTCAGATTCCTCCTAAATAGATCTAAAGAGGTGACTGAGCGGAGTTTGTCTGGCAGAGAGTTCCAATAGAAAATGCCCTCTGAGAAGATGAAGAATACTTTGACTTTGGAACTCTTAGCAAATGTTTCCCGCCCGATCTGAGAGTGTGGGGCGGACTGTATGGGGCCCTAGCCATTTAGGGCTTTATGTAAGCAATCTAGGAGTATATGAGGAAAATATATACACATAGACACCAGGAATACATATATATGTTCTCTCTCTCTGTCTATACATACACACACAGGGAATATATATATATGTGTTCTCTCTCTCTCTCTCTCTCTCTCTGTATATATATATATATGTGTGTGTGTGTGTGTGTGTGTGTGTGTATGTGTGTATATACTTGTCCCTCAATATTCACTAGGGTTAGAGGCACAAGACCCCC
>NW_024841888.1:0-294 GCF_019175285.1 Sceloporus undulatus
AGTGGTGGCACTGGTGCTCGCGCCGCCTCCACGCTTGCAGCCTGGTGCTGCTCGCCACCACGCTAGGAGCCCTTTCCAGCGGGGGGGGGGGGGTGGTAGGGGCTACAAACCAAAGTACTGGTTTTTGGGGTGAATCGATTTATTGTAAAATAAATCAATCCATCCCAATGGAAACCACAGGTGGATTCGCATCCCCCACCAGTGACAGGGAAATGGCAGGGGAAGCTGCAATGGCTCCTGCCATCTCCCTGCCATTGGCATTCCCTCCCTCCTTCCCTCCCTCGCCCCCCTCCT
>NW_024841888.1:394-1106 GCF_019175285.1 Sceloporus undulatus
CCCCCCCCTTCCCTCTCTTCCTTCCCCGGCTTCCCTGCCTCCCTGGGTGCTGGCGACTGGAGCTTGGCAGCGGAGGCAACAGCAACAGCAGCCCTATCCCCTGGTCCTCCTCCTCCTCCATCTCCATGCTGCTGCCTGGGCTCCTTCTGCTTCTCTGCCTCGGCAGGCCTACATTAGAAGGAGGCCAAGGCAGAAGGAGGGAGGCAGCTGGCCTGGAGGACGCAGGATGGAGGACGTGTGCGCGTGTGTGTGTGCCTCTATACTCACATCCTCCGGGGGAGGAAGGGAGGAGGAGGAGAAGGAGGAGGCAATCCAAGGGTGGCAGTGGAGAGGGACCCTCTGGGGCCTCTGTCACCCTGGATCACTGAAGGGGGATAGGGGGAAAGAAAGGGATGGCTGCTTGTCTTCCCCAATGGGAACGACAAGCATGCCAAAGGAAAACCCCGATTCCAAACAGGCCCCCTTTTCATAGTGGGAATGGGGGGCCTTTTGGAATCAGGGTTTTACCCGTGGCAGACCCAGAATCCAATGCGGGTCATGCCACCAGTGGGAATGGGCCCATAATGTTCTAGTAAAATTGTGTCCTTTATATAAAATGGCAAAATTAAGTTTTGCATTTTAATACACACACACACACAGAGTTTTGCAGATTTGAGTATTCCCGGATTGTATTAATATGTTCTCTCTAGGAATATTCCTGTGCCCCTAACCC
>NW_024841889.1:0-415 GCF_019175285.1 Sceloporus undulatus
AGCAAAGCAACAGTGGTGGTGCAGGTAGTGTCTGCCATATGGTGAAGCAAGTAGTCACTCTTTTCTTGCTTTCTCACTCACTGACTCACTCTTTTCTTCTTTGCCTTCCCTGCCACCAAACCAAATGGAGAAATGCAGCTCTTCCTGTATGTCTGGGTCTTCAGCAATAGGTTGTTTGGAAGGTAAATTGGATAAATGCAGAAATTCCCTGTGCTGTGACCATTTCCCTCTCACAGAGCCTTCTGTGAAGGCCCATTTAGGAAATGGACAACTTGAGAGTATGTATTTTCCCTGGATGAAGATTAACCTTCCATTTTGAAGCCAAGCCCTCCCTCCAGTCCATCTGCCTTGGTCCAGGACTCAGAGGTAGAGAGGAACTGCTGGACCTCTTACCCTTTCCCGCCACCACTCCCTT
>NW_024841889.1:515-1106 GCF_019175285.1 Sceloporus undulatus
CTTGATCACAGCCTCTACCAGGAAGTGATCCGTCCATGACAGGGGGGAAATATTAGTTATTTCCACCCACGGATTTTCCATGCTCGTACAAAAGACCATATCGAGCATATTACCCGCAGAATGCGTTGGACCCGAGACCAAGAACATAGCAGATGGGGAGGGAAGAAGACTTGAACAGCAAAGCAACAGTGGTGGTGCAGGTAGTGTCTGCCATATGGTGAAGCAAGTAGTCACTCTTTTCTTGCTTTCTCACTCACTGACTCACTCTTTTCTTCTTTGCCTTCCCTGCCACCAAACCAAATGGAGAAATGCAGCTCTTCCTGTATGTCTGGGTCTTCAGCAATAGGTTGTTTGGAAGGTAAATTGGATAAATGCAGAAATTCCCTGTGCTGTGACCATTTCCCTCTCACAGAGCCTTCTGTGAAGGCCCATTTAGGAAATGGACAACTTGAGAGTATGTATTTTCCCTGGATGAAGATTAACCTTCCATTTTGAAGCCAAGCCCTCCCTCCAGTCCATCTGCCTTGGTCCAGGACTCAGAGGTAGAGAGGAACTGCTGGACCTCTTACCCTTTCCCGCCACCACTCCCTT
>NW_024841890.1:0-1106 GCF_019175285.1 Sceloporus undulatus
CAGTGGGTCCTTGGTGGAAATTCTTCAGCCAAAAAGGATCATCATACTGGCTCTGAGGTCCTTCTTGGCTCTGAATTTGGGTCCCATTCACAAGCCAATGTTTAGCACAATCTGACAGCGACACTCCCAGAGATCAACAATAACATAGCAGAGAACAGAAGAAAATCTCCAGATATAGGTATTGGCAATGCACTGACTATTTGCCACACTTAAAAATAACTCATAGACACAGTTGATATCCTCCAAGTCCTTGGAGGTTCTTTATCTTGAGTTGGAATTGAAAACAAATATGTACCAGCTCTCCTCACCGACTTCCATCAACTTCATAATCTCCCAACTCCAACCCACATCAATCCACATGTGAGCTGTATACTGTATTGGATGTGAAGCATCTCCTTGTGTCACACAGCATGAAGCATCCTCTGCAGTTAGCTTGCATCATGCCTTAGGGTCTGGATCAGGACTCTATGGCGGTCTCACAGGATACGATGCCACTTTTCAATCAAAATGTTTTAACATATATTTAATGGAATTTTTTCAACTGCCTGATTTTCTGCTTCCACTGATTTCCTTATGGCAGTTTCCCTACAATCTCTTCTTTGCAACCTCCTATAAGTAAGGATACAACCATTATATGGATTTGGGGACATCCAGGGTCATGTCGGGTCACTCACACCAACTTTATTAATTTAATCTCGAATAGGGAGGGGTGAACGTAGAGCTAAATCTTGGGGTAACACCTTCCTCTCTTAACACTGAGATTCAGTCTTCTCTGTCATTGTTCTCCTTTACAGAAGAACTTGTTAGTCGTGAGCGAATCCACACAACAATGAAGTCACATAAATGCCATCACTGTGGGAAAATTTTTGCTTACAAGTCAGTCCTAGTCATGCATCGGAGAATCCACACAGGAGAGAAGCCATACAAATGCCAGCATTGTGGGAAATGTTTTTCTTCAAAGTCACACCTAGTGATACATCAGAGAGTCCACACAGGAGAGAAGCCATACAAATGCCAGCATTGTGGGAAATGTTTTTCTTCAAAGTCACACCTAGTGATACATCAGAGAGTCCATACAGGAGAGAAGCCATACAAATGCCAGCATT
>NW_024841891.1:0-1106 GCF_019175285.1 Sceloporus undulatus
TTAGGGTTTGATTATTAGAGTTAAAGTAGGAGTTATAGTTGTAGTTCTTTGTAGGTAGTCTAGAGTGATGGGTTATAGAAAGCATGTAGTGGGAAATTTTAGAAAGACAGATGGAGTGGCTTTTAGATGAAGGAGGGCGTTTGGAGAGGGGCTGGGGTTGCAGCTGGAGACTGGTTATCAAGGAGGAGTGAAGCTGGCTTAGGAACACCGTTCTTCAAGGTGAGGCTGTCTGGGAGAAAGGAAGGGAAGTATAGACAACCTTGGTATCTATGCAATCTCCGCTTGTGTTGCTTAACTTGGGAATTGGGGGCTTGCTTAGGGAGGGGTTGAGTGGGTTAAGAAGGGAGCAAGTTCCTTTGGACTTCAGACTTTGCAAAAAGGTGTTAATGGATGTTTCTGCCTGAATTCATCAATAAAGCTTTTTTTGTTTCAAATGAGCTTGATTTTTTGAGCACAGGACTGACTCCAGATCTCACCGTTTGCAAAGTCTCAGTTTTAACTCCAATGGAGACCCAGGAACAAGAACAGTTCTTGGGGAACCCGGTGCTTCTGGAGATCCCGGTGGTGGAGGAGCAGTGCCTTCTTCAGAGGAACTAGGGCCAAGCCCAAGACTGGGAAACCTCCTGAAGCTCACACCATCCAGGCCACCACTGGAGGATTTGGGTTTCTGGTCCCAGACTGTGGAAAGGAAGGCCGTCGGGGGGGCAGAGTGACAGCCTGGGACCTGGCCGTGGGGGAGTCGCTCGATAGCCGCCCCAGGACAGAAGAACCCCAGGTAGACGTTTATCGAATGGAGGAAGACATAAAAGAATTAAAGGATCTTATGAAGTGGATGATGCCCAAGTTAAAGATGCGGAGGAGGAAGATGTCAGAGGTGAACCGAGGGCAGCTGATGCTCCTTGCCTGAAGCATTGAGACTGTCCCATTGAGATCTTTGGTTTCCAAATCCTTCACCATTTTAGTCACCTTCCTTTGGACATGCTTCAGTTTCTCAACCTCCTTTTTGAATAGTGGCGCCCAGAACTGTTGTTGTTGTTGTTGTTGTTGTTGTTGTTGTTGTTATTATTATTATTATTATTATTATCCTTTATTTATAAAGCCCTGAA
>NW_024841892.1:0-1106 GCF_019175285.1 Sceloporus undulatus
AAAAATAACAAAATACAACTTTAAAACACAAACAGACATATCGACAGAGAAAGCTTACAAACAAAATCACAAGGGCCTTTTCTTAGCACCACTGGATTGAAAAATATATGGTTTGTATTCATTATTGACAAAAATAATGTTAATTCATTACTGGGATTTGTTTTGCTTCTCTCCTGTGTGGACTTTCTGATGTGTCACTAGGACTGATTTACGAGAAAAACATTTGAGACCAGCCTGAGGTCGCAATGGGCCAGTCTCATTCAGGTAAGAAGCACCAGCCTGAAGTCACAATATGTCATGAATCCCTTTATTGATTTGAAATGAAATACGTTACAGGCATGCAACCTGTCCCTTTATTCATGCATTTATGCACAGAGATTGCCAGGGCCCAGCTGCTGCTGCTTATTCCACTGGTGGCCTTTGCAGGAAAGGAAGGTATGTGCTGGGAGTTCAGCAACCTCCCCTTCATTCCCTCCTTTCTTCCTTTGAGGAGACCGCAATGGAGCCAAAGGTGCAGAGCTGGACTCAGGAGGGAAAGGCAGGAAAGGAAGGCTCTGCTTTGGATATAAAGCTTTCTCTGTGTATAGAGAGAGAGAGTGTGTGTGTGTGTGTGTGTGTGTGTGTGTTTGCCTCTGCTGTTCTTATGGC
This sequence comes from Sceloporus undulatus, assembly GCF_019175285.1. Taxonomy (NCBI): domain Eukaryota; kingdom Metazoa; phylum Chordata; class Lepidosauria; order Squamata; family Phrynosomatidae; genus Sceloporus; species Sceloporus undulatus. Next base: position 649 of record NW_024841892.1, read on the forward strand.
TGGGAATGGAGCTGAGGACTAAAGAGAGAAGAAAGGTTCAGTTTGGGCAAATTCAGAACTTCTGTGCATCAAAGAGTCCAGTGTGTTGAAAGAGCAAAGAACTTTATTGAGAACACATAGAAATTCAGTGTTTAAGCCAGAACTGCCCACTCCAATCCAAACAACACATTTAAACCCCAAAACCTAAAACATCACCCTCTTCCAAACCTAGCCCCCACCTCCAATTCCCATAGTCTATGAATATTGAAATTCTTTATTACAGTCAAAGACCAGCATCAATATAAAATATAACATAAAAAATAAAATAATACACATAAAAAGATTGCTTGGGATAAAAATCTCCCAACTATAAATGTAAATAATTCATTTCCGTTACATTTAAGATAGCTTATTTTAAAATAAAATAAATACAATAAAATAGAAATAAACCTTTATGGGTTTCTGCCCTCAAGATATAA
>NW_024841893.1:0-1106 GCF_019175285.1 Sceloporus undulatus
TTTGATCGAAGTAGCATCTGGGTCTGTTGGTTCATCCATTGCAAGAACGCAACAGCTGTGGGTAGAGGTTATCAAATGTACTGTGGTCCTATAATGGTCCTAGTGAAAGGAATAGCTGGACGACATTTAAATCCGGCGGGAAAAATTATTCCCAGTAGAGGGTGCAATTTCAAGCTCTCCTTGTAAAACTACAGAAAGCAACAGGAAGTTCTGCGACTGCAATTGCAGAGGGAGACTGCAGCGTCAGAGGAGTAACAGTGAGGGAAGCCATGACGCGGCATAGGGGCTGTAATTGGGGCAGGGACGAGATAATCCTCCTGCTAAGATTGGTAAGAAAGAGTGGGAAGGTAAACAGCCTTATGCGCTCCCTCCCTTTCCCTAATAGGCCGCTGTATAGGAGCATAACGGGGCAGCTTCGGGGCCTCGGATACAAATGTTCCATTGCTCAGGTCTCCTCCAAATTTAAAATAATGAGGATCAATTTTTATAAAGTCTTGCAACTTTTCGGGGAATGCCCTCCTCCGAAAAAACAGCCTCCATATTTTGCCCTCATGAGAAGGCTGTGGATCATGGCTGGGAAGCCAAGTTGGAAAAAGAGAAACCCAAAAGGTAAGTTTTTAAATAATAATTTTTGAGAGACATTATTGGAATGCTAATACATTACATTGCAATTGATTGTAGTTGGAAAGTACTGCGGGTTTTGATCAAACTTTAATTTATTGTGTACTGTTTATATTTGGGTAGATAGCAATGCGTTCTGAATTTGTAACGTCAACTCATACATTACTGTTCCTTTACCTTTATAAACATCTGTAGATTAAATTAATATTAAATTACAGCATGCATATTAAAATTCTTGACCTTTATTTCTGTGCCTGGGTATTCATATTTTCATGCTTATCTCTACAAACATGTTTGCCTTAGATGCTGCTGCAAAAAAAACCACACAACACCAACTTGGAAGAAAGGCCACAACTTTATTAGCAAGCCATTGGTATGGGTTGGCACAAAGCATGAGGTCAGGATCTGCGAAATCAAACAACCCGATGTTGTCTGATTAACCAACCTGGCACCCACCAGGCGCTTGGGATGACCTAGGGGCTAAG
>NW_024841894.1:0-1106 GCF_019175285.1 Sceloporus undulatus
ATCATGCTGAGTAGCACCAGCTGATGACTCTTAGGAGTTTATCACACGGGAGGAATTTCTCTTAATTTTGAAGGAAAAGAAAGTGGGACTAGAAAGCATTCACGTGAATTCACTAGTTCAGCAAATTTACGTGAATTTGAATTATGTTCGAACTGACTTTCCATTGCCCGAAAATAGCTTGCCATTGCCCGAAATTTCATATGATCACCTCTCACGCAATAACATGAAACCCCATGCATTTGGACCGACTTCCCATTGCCTGAAATTGCATGTGATAGTCTATCACACAATAACGTTAAAGCCCATGATTGCATTTAGATAGCCATTGGATTATACTTCCAATTTCCCTTGTCTGATAAGCTCCTTAGCCAACTCTATATATAAGTGCACTGAGAGTCAAGACACCTATGGGTTGATGTTGGTGGACTGTTATTAGTGGGTTGGAATTGGTTGAACTGTTGGTGAGTTGGTCAGATGGCATATGTTGATGGGAGTCACGAGGAGAGTTTGTAAATATCTGTATATATTGCAACTGATGATAAAGTACCTTCAAGGACTTGGAAGATATCAACAAGTGTCTGAATTTATTCAAGTACAGTCGGCCCTTCTTATACACGGATTTTTTATACACGGATTCAAGCATACACGGTTTGAAAATGTTCCAAAAAAGTATAAATTTACCTTGATGTTCCATTTTTTTATTAGGGACACCATTTTGCTATGTCATTATATTTAATGGGACTTGAGCATACACAGATTTTGTTATACACGGGGGATCTAGGAACCAAACCCCAGCGTATAACAAGGGTCCACTGTAGTTAGTGCATTGCCAATACTTAAACTGAACTGGTGCTGCTCCTGTTAACTACTTCTGAGAGTGTTTACCTCAGACAGTGGCGTAAGTTGGGATCTCTGGTGGGTCTACAGTTTTTGTGTTTGTTTCTGTACATCAGCAGGACATAGAAGAGAGCCAACGAGTACTGCTTAAATGAGATTTCCATTGTTGTTGTGTGCCTTCAAGTACTTTCTGATTTATGGCAACCCTATCATGGATTTTCTTGGCAAGATTTGTTCAGATGGGGTTTGTCTTTGCCTTCCTTGGAGAT
>NW_024841895.1:0-1106 GCF_019175285.1 Sceloporus undulatus
GTCTCACTAAATGGGAATGAAAATGTCTCTTTCCTGCACCATACTTTGTGTGTGTGAGAAAGAGAGAGAATGTGAAAGACAGAATGGCAGGAGGAGATGCTGAAGCTGAAATACAGAAGCAGTGCAGATGGAAATAGAGCAGGAAGGAAAATTGGGGAAAGGAGGGAGAAATGGAAGGAGATCAGGAAAGTGGAAGCGAGGAGGAGAGAGCAGGAGCAAAGTCTAGCTCTCTTTGGACAGGAAAGTAACTCAGGGAAAGCCCACAATAGAGTCAGAAGAAGTGTCCACAAAACAGCTAGAAGAGTATTGTCAGGCAGCCATGAACCTGAAAAACATTAACAACTAAACAAGTAAACTGGTGCAAACCAGCTGAAATCCTTGTTTTCAGACCTTTTAAGGTATTCCATGTAGCAGTTATGACTCATATCTATGAAGGGAGAGAAAGGGAACACTAAAACTCCTTTATCTCTCTTCTTGCTTAGCTCCATTGTAGAGTCCAGAGGCCTCTCCTCTCTTAATGCTGAGATGAGTCTTTTCTGTGTTTCCCCTTCTTTATAGAAGAACTTGTGGCTCATGAATGGAACCGACACTCGGGAGAAACCACACAAATGCCAGCAGTGTGGAAATTGCTTTGCTCAGAAGTCACAGCTTGAAGTGCATCAGAGGGTCCCCACAGGAGAAAAACCTTGGAGATGCCATCAATGCAATGGAGATGCAGATACTGTATTTTACTTCAGGTGCTATCCTTATATATATACACAAGAGCATTCATACAAGACAGAAGCCATACAAATGCCTGAACTGCAGAAAATGTTTTTCTCAGAATTTACACCTTTAGAGAAATGGTATAAATGTCAGCAATTGAATATAGTTTTTTGGAGAGGCATATTTTATACATTTTGTTCTATTCTATTTGTAATGTTCTATTATAATCTTCATTTAGGGCACATTTTCTACAAAGTTTTTGGTTTGAAAGTATCTTATCCTTATAAGAACACGGAATAAACCTTTGCATTATTTGGAGCATTCTGTATTCTTCATTGCATATCTAGAATCTGCGAAAGACAGCATCAATTATGGAAGCATCAATCTAAGGATTAATGAGG
>NW_024841896.1:0-1106 GCF_019175285.1 Sceloporus undulatus
CTTCAGTGGCTCTGGTCCTACCTCTAGGACAGATTCCAAGTGGTGTAGCTTGGGGACAGTTGTTCGATCAAGAGGGAGCTCAAGTCGGGTGTCCCCCAAGGCGCAATTCTATCCCCAATACTGTTCAACATTTACATGAAGCCGCTGGGTGAAATCATCTGGAGACATGGGGTGGGATGTTATCAGTATGCTGATGACACCCGAATATATTTCTCTATGTTTCAGACTGATGCACTGACTAAGGATGGTGTCTCTCCTCTGAATGCCTGTCTTAGTGCAGTAATGGACTGGATGAGGAAAAACCAACTCAAATTGAATCCAAGTAAGACAGAGGTACTTGTAATAGGGACCACTAATCCAGGAATGGAGTTATGTCAGCCAGTTCTGGATGAGGTCACACTTCCCCTGAAGGACTCTGTCCACAGTCTGGGAGTACTCCTGGATTCGTCACTTCATCTGATGGCTCAGGTGGATGCAACAGTCAAGAGCACTTGTCATCAGCTTTGGCTGATATGCCAACTGTGCCCCTTCCTGGAGCAGGGAGACCCTGAAACAATAGTATATGTGCTGGTTATCTCTCAGCTCAACTTCTGTAATGTACTCTACATGGGGCTACCCTTGTGCAACTTTGGAAACTTCAACTGGTACAGAATATGGCAGCCAGGTTGGTTGTGGTCACTTCTAGAACTGCCCAGATTTCACCGGTTCTTAATTTATTATTATTATTATTATTATTATTATTATTATTATTATTATTATTAACCTTTATTTATAAAGCGCTGTAAATTTACACAGCGCTGTACACACAATCTTTTTAATTGGACGGTTCCCTGCCCTCAGGCTTACAATCTAAAAAGACACGACACAGAAGGAGAAGGGAGTGGTGGTGGGGAAGGGGCCTGTCTAGTAAGATAATACATATAAAATACATAGCAATACAGGAAATGATTCAATAAAACAGACAACAAAAGAACATCAAATAGCAAGTGACAATTATACAATGCCTGGGAACGCTGCCCTGAACAGGATGGTCTTCAGCTCCGTTTTGAAGCTGGTTATGGAAGTGATGGCTCTTGTTCGCGGGGGAAGAAGGTTCCAGGAGTGAG
>NW_024841897.1:0-1106 GCF_019175285.1 Sceloporus undulatus
TTGGAGGAGGAGCCAGCTGCTGCGATTTGATAGGCGGCGGCAGCAGCAGAGTGACGTCTTAGCGAACCAGTGGGGATGTTGAGCCTGGTGACTTTCACCCCCAAATGGGTACTTTTCAGTGCCTTTGGTGTGATTTTGGTGCCTGGCTCTATTTTGGTGAAGATTTGGTGACTTTTGCCCATTTCAGCTCCAGCCTGAGAGCGAGGCTGGCTATAAAGCAAGCAATCCTTTGGAGTGTCACACACTCTTCAGCCAATCAGAGAGAGGACTGGAGAAAAATCTCTCTCTCTCTCTCTCCATGACTCCCTCTGAGAGCAAGGTTACAGACTAGCAGCCAATCCTGTTTGGATGGAGTCACACTAACAGCCAGAGAGAGGACTATGGTTTTCCCCGCCTTCAGCAATAGTTGATCATGACTCATGAGATCATGGCTTGAGGTTGTGGACTTCTCTGTGTGCCTGAGAGTGACATTTGAATTCCTGAATTCCTGAGCTTGGGCAGAGTGCCCCAAGCCTACCTCTCAGGGTCGTTGTTGTACCGTGAGGTGGACCATTTGGGTTGACAGAAGGGAAAAAGTAGAAGAATAGAGGAGATGTGAGGAGAAAAAGAGGTGGAAAGGTGCTTCTGAGCATGGGCAGAGCACCTGGGTAGAAAAGTAGATGTTTATCTCCATCTTCCCTCCCTTCCATGGGCTGCCCTGCTAGTTGTGTGATGGGAATGTGATGATGTTCCTGAGAGTGTGTGTGTGTGTTAGTGATTAAATGTGCCTCTGAGCATGGGCAGAGCACCTGGTCAGTTGGCATCCCTGCCTTGTCTTCCAAGAATTTTGTTTTGTGGCTCTCTTTTGGTTCTCTTTTCCATTGCCATCCATACTGCAGAAATAATCCAGTTTGGCACTGCTTCTAACTGCAAGGCTCCCTGCGATGATGGGATTCTGGGCACAACAAACCACCAAGCCCAGAATTTCATGCATGGAGCCCTGGCTGCCAGTAAAAGCAGAGTCTCAATGTGTCACAACAAACTACAATTCCCAGGATTCCCTGGTTTGACAAGGGAATTGCCTCCACGCTTCCAGATCACAGCCCCAGAGAATGAGTCTACAGGAT
>NW_024841898.1:0-1106 GCF_019175285.1 Sceloporus undulatus
AGGCTAAACATATCCAGCTCTCTAAGTCTTTCCTCATAAGGCATGGTTTCTAAGCCTTTCATCATTTGGTTTCCCTCCTCTGGACAAGCTCCAGCTCCTCAACATCCTTTTTGAATTGTGGTGATGTTTGAATATTCTCCCATTGCTTTTCCTTAAAGGAAAAGAGATTCCACCTCAACATTAGGAGGAACTTCCTGACAGTAAGGGCTGTTCGACAGTGGAACACACTCCTTCCTCAAAGGATAGTGAAGTCTCCTTCCTTGGAGGTCTTTAAACAGAGGCTGGATGGCCATCTGTCGGGGATGCTTTGATTGAGAGTTCCTGCATGGCAGGGGGTTGGACTGGATGACCCTTATGGTGTCTTTCAACTCTACGATTCTATGATTAACTCCTTGGATCTTGAAGAATAAGGTATCAGGGAACAGACAAGGCTACAATGTGAGTCCTCAATGATCTAAATTTTGTGTGTAAAGTAAGGTTTTGTTTAGCACCTGGAAACTCTTCCATATAGACCTTCCCAAGCTGCATTACTAACTGCCATAAGTCTAGGGCAGCCTCACCCAATTAGCAAATGTTTTGGACTTCCAGCCTGTACGGTCAAGTTCTTTTACCAAAAAGACAAGACCACCGCAAGACCTTTTCCCCATTCTTTACAATAAAAAATATGAAAACCACACATTAAATCAATAGGAATTGCTACCTTTCATGATGGCTCTAAACCTGAGTCACATCCCTCCCTCCACCAAAATGATGGGCCAACTTTGTCTAAAAGCCCAATCCCATAACACCTGGCCCTAACTGGCTGGGAGGAGAAGCAAGGTCAAGATGGCAGGAAGCACTGATCAACTACTGAAGAGCTACTGAAGGACAGAGGATGCCTTCTGACCAACCACTGCATCCCAGACTGACAAATTCCCAATAGCTCCATCACAAAGAAGGATGGGGTAAATGGTAACCTGTTCCAAGGTCTTCTCTCCTGCAGTTTCTTCTATGGAGGAGGAATTCATTGTATGTTCTCCTCTCTCCCTACGTTTGGAGACTATCTTGGATATATGCTCATCTGCAAAAGATAGAAATGGAGGTGTTTTCTATCAGAACACTTTTTT
>NW_024841899.1:0-1106 GCF_019175285.1 Sceloporus undulatus
TTGAAAGGAAGTAGAAGGGCCACCCAGTCCAACCCCCTGCCATAACAATATACTCGTACTGATGTAGCCTAGGATCACACTGGCCTTTTTAGCTGCTGACCCTCACCAAAATTGGAGTCCAGATTCCCCCCACCCCACCCCGGTGCTTTGCCTTTCCTAATGAATTATTTGTATCGTTATTATCCTTACTTTCTCAACAAATGGGCCTGAAAGTGTTCCTTTTATGCATCAGACACTTTGGGTATGTCTCTGTGATAGAGAGATGGAGGGAATGTGAAAAACAGAAAGGCAGGGAAGTGATGTTGTAGGTGAAATGCTGAAGCAGTGCAGATGGGCAAGAGGGAAGGTTGGAGTGCAGAGGGAGCAAAGGAAGGGGATCAGGCCTCTGGGAGCCAGGAGGGGAAGGCAGGAGCAAAGCCGGGATTGCCTAGCTCTGTGAGGAGAGGAAGGGACCTCTGGGAAGGGCCAGGAGAGGGCCCTTGGGGATTGGGAGGCAGCCACCAACCTGACAGATTTTGAGAACTGGTTTGACTAAATTTCTGAGAACCAGCTCAAATCCTTATTTTCAGACAAATTTAGGGGTTCCATTTAGCAATTATGAGTAATATCTATGAAGGGAGGAAAGGGGGACACATGCCTAGAAGCCCACAGAACCCCAAAAGCATTTCAAATAGGTTTTTATTTTTTATTTAGGGGAAAATCAAAATACAGACACACACATAAGTATTCACACACATGCACAAGAACAAGAACAGGTGGGAATGGTCAAGAGATGTAAGACTTTCATAATGGTAATGCCTTACCTAGGCGGATCTGGTTTCCAATTGCTCAGGGTTCGAAATGGGAAGAGAAGTCAGGACATCCTGCGACAAGTGGGGTTGGTGAGTGCAATGAGGTGCTTAGCCATGTAAACTGACAGACTGTCTGTAATTGGACTGACGTCAAAGAACAGCCGGTCAGGGCAGATATTTATACTGTAATTGTTGCAGAAACCGTCTTCAAAAAGGTTTAAATCGCTTTAGAATGTTTCCTGGTGGAAAGAATGGTCAGAAACCAAATTGAATGCAATGGGTGCTTGGTGCAAATATCTCAGACAAAAAGGATTA
>NW_024841900.1:0-1106 GCF_019175285.1 Sceloporus undulatus
CAGGACCACTTACCATTTTTAAAAAAGTGAAATAAAGCTATAAGGCTGGAAATGCTCTTGTCTTTTCCTGGATGAGGGCATGGCAGAGGGAAGGAGCCCCCTCACATAGAATCATAGAGTTGGAAGAGACCACAAGGGCCCTGATCCAGTCCAACCCCATTCTGCCATGCAGGAAATCACAATCAAAGCATCCCCGACAGATGGCCATCCGGCCTCTGCTTAAAGACCTCCAAGGAAGGAGACTCTACCACAATCTCTGAGGAAGGAGTGTGTTCCTCTGTCGAACAGCCCTTACTCTCAGGAAGTTCCTCCTAATGTTGAGCTGGAATCCCTTTTCCTGGAGCTTCCATCCATTGCTCCATTGTCTCCTATTCTCTGGAGCAGCAGAAAACAAGTCAGCTCCCTCCTCAGTATGACATCCCTTCAAATATTTAAACAGGGCGATCATATCACCTCTTAACCTTCTTTTCTCCAGGCTAAACATCCCCAGCTCCCTAAGTCGTTCCTCATAGGGCATGGTTTCCAGACCCTTCACCATTTTAGTCACCCTCCTTTGTATACGCTCCAGTTTCTCATTGTCCTTTTTGAACTGTGGTGCCCAGAACGGGACACAGTCTTATTCCAGGTGGGGCCTGACCAGAGCAGAATAGAATGGCACTATTACTTCTCTTGATCTAGACACTATACTTCTTTTGATGCAACCTAAAATTGCATTGGCCTTTTTAGCTGCCACATCGCACTGTTGACTCATGTTCAACTTGTGGTCTACTTGGACTCCCAGATCCCTTTCACACGTAGTTTCATTCAGCCAGGTCTCCCCCATCATCCTATATCTATGCATTTAATTTTTCCACCCTAAGTGCAATACAGTACCTTACATTTCTCCATGTTGAATTTCATTTTGTTAGCTGTGGCCCAGCTTTCTAGTCTATTCAGGTCATTTTGAATCTTGATCCTGTCCTCTGGAGTATTAGCCATTCCCCCTAATTTGGTGTCATCTGCAAATTTGATAAGTATGCTCCCAATTCTGTCTTCTAAGTCATTGATAAAGATGTTGAATAGCACTGGCCCCAGGACAGAGCCGCATAGGCTCTAGGCAGACAAGG
>NW_024841901.1:0-1106 GCF_019175285.1 Sceloporus undulatus
CTATGTATTCCTACATGGCAGAATCATTCTTTCTATTCCTACATGGCAGAATCATTCTATGTATTACTGCATGGCAGAATCATTCTATGTATTCTTGCATGGGAGACTTAAACAAGATATTCCTACATAGGAGAAGCATTCTATGTATTCCTAAATCGCAGAAGTATTCGATGTATCCTTGCATTGGAGAAGAATTCTGTGTATTGTTGCATGGGAGAAACATTCTATATATATCTGAATGGGAGAAGTATTCTATGTATTCCTGCAAGGGACAAACATTCGATGTATCCCAGTATAGGAGAATGATTCTATGTATCCCAGCATCGTAGAATGATTCTATGTATTCCTACATTGCAGAAGCATTCTATCTGCATGGGAGAAGCATTCTATGTATTCCTACATGACAGAAGCATTCTAAGTATTACTACATGGGAGAATCATTCTATGTATCTATATGGCAAAAGTATTCGATGTATCCTTGCATGGGAGAAGAATTCTGTGTATTGCTACATGGAAGAAACATTCTATATATATCTGAATGGGAGAAGTATTCTATGTATTCCTGCAAGGGAGAAACATCCGATGTATCCCAGCATAGTAGAATGATTCTATGTATCAATCTATGTATTTCTACATGGCAGAATCATTCTATGAATTCCTGAGTGGGATACTTAAACTATATATTCCTGCATGGGAGAACCATTCTATGTATTCCTACATGGGAGAATCAGTCTTTCTATTCCTACATGGAAGAATCATTCTATGTATTACTGCATGGAAGACTTAATCAAGATATTCCTACATAGGAGAAGCATTCTATGTATTCCTAAATGGCAGAAGTATTCGATGTCTCCTTGCATTTGCGAAGAATTCTGTGTATTGCTGCATGGGAGAAACCTTAGATGTATCACAGCATAGGAGAATGATTCTATGTATCCCAGCATGGGAGAATCAATCTATGTATTCCTACATGGCAGAATCATTCTATGAATTCCTGAGTGTTATACTTAAACAATATATTCCTACATGGGAGAATCATTCTATGTATTCCTGCAAGGGAGAAACATTCGATGTATCCCAGCATAGGAGAATGATTCTATATATCC
>NW_024841902.1:0-1106 GCF_019175285.1 Sceloporus undulatus
AGAGCATACCAAACCAACCACAGAACCTTTCCCTGCTCTTGTGTAATACCAGGTCAGTCAAAAATAAAACGCACATAGTCCATGATCTCCTACTGGATGAAGAGGCTGACCTGGCTTGTTTCATGGAGACCTGGCTGGGTGATGATAGCTCAGCCACCAGGGATCGGGCCTTACCAGCCGGTGTCTCTGTCAGTGAGCAGGTAAGGGGAGTGCCTTTGGTCCATAAAGACAATCTTGCCTTGAGCAGGATACCTATCCGTATGATCGACTACACTGAATGTATTTACCTCAGCTTAAAGATTAGGAAAGTCTGGGGAGTCTGTTGGTTTACTTCCGCCCCATTCCTTAACAGACTCCCTAGGCAAGCTGACTCAACTGGTGTCTGAGCTGCTGCTGGAGTCACCTAGGCTTTTGGTCCTGGCTGACCGCAACATCCCCCTCAAGGCCCCTCCTCAGCATGCGCAGGGCCTAGCTGCTGCTGCTTATTCCGCTAAGGCCTTTTCAGGAAAAGGGATTCAGCGGCCTCCCTTCCCTTCCCTCCTTTCTTCCTTTGAGGAAACAGCAATGGAGCCCAAAGTGCAGAACTGGACTCAGGAGGGAAAGGCAGAAAGGAAGGCTTTACTTTGGAAATCAAGCTCTCTCTGTGTATCCTGTATGTTTCTGTGTATATAATAATATAATAAAATTTTATTTCTATACCGCTATTCCAGCGATCACAGCGGTGTACATCAAAGAGTAAGACAATTGAAACATAAGCATGAAATAATACAAAGTTAATAATTAAGAACAGTAAAAAAAACAACTAACAACACCCTATACAAGTGGCTGTGTAGAATGGAATACACAAAAACATTGCCACGGGGAAAAGAATGACCACAAGGCTCACGGGCGGAAAGCCTGGTGGAACAAAAAAGTCTTCAAGTTCTTCTTGAAAGCATCGAGGGAGGTGGAAGTACGGAGCTCATTGGGGAGGGAGTTCCAGAGCTGAGGGGCTGAAATAGAGAAAGCCCTCTGAGCTGATACATATCGAGCGTCTGGAACTCTTAAAAGATGTCTTTCACCCGACCTGAGAGTGCGGGACGGATTGTATGGGGAGAGGCGGTCCT
>NW_024841903.1:0-1106 GCF_019175285.1 Sceloporus undulatus
TATAATACCACCTATTCCTGATTTCTAAAAAATTTCCCCTTAAATCCTGACATTTGGTGAAATAGTTTGTTTTCCCCAAGCTTTCTCCCATGCTTCTAATGGGATTTCATGTCCAATATCCTTTGCAAAGTCTATCATGTATTGCTTTATTGGTTCTTTTTCTAACTCTCTATCTCTAAATAATTTATTATATTTAGCTATTTTTTTATCTTCTTCTTTCATTATTAATTCATCATATTCTTTTGTTGTATCTCAATTCCCACCATCTTCATGTCCTCATTAAATCTATATTTCATTTGATAGTAACTATACCAGTTTATTTCTTTTTTTCCCCCCCAGGATCAATTCCTCCCTAGATTTCATACAAATTTCTTGTTTTTCATTTAATTATATCATTATATCTTAACCAATCTTTTTTTGAGTCCCATCTATTAGCAAAAGCTTCCTTTGTTGATGCCCAACCCAGTACTTTGTAATAAAATTTTGCTTTTACCAATTTCCATGTTTCCAACAGTGCTCTTCGAATTGGGTTGTTATTGAAGTCTTTATTCACCAAAGCTTTATTGTACCATAGGAACGCGTGGCACCCAAATCGTATGTCTGGTCCTTCCACATTTAATGTTGTTTTATCATTTAATTTAATCCACTCCTGTAGCCATATCATCTTACATGCCCATCTGTAGATGTTTATATCTGGCATGGCACATCATCCTCTATCTTTCTTCTCTTTTAAATTATTCCACTTAATTCTTGCTTTACCCACTTTCCAAATAATTTGTTTAAGTTCTTTATTCCATTGATCTATGATTCTTCAGGTTATACTAATTGGTAAATTCATAAAAAGGAATAGAAACTTAGGAAGTATGGCCATTTCTATTGCATTTATTCTGCCAAGGAGGGATAAATTTAGGTTTGACCATCTATACAACTCTTTATATATCTTATTCCACATTGTTTTATAATTATTATCAAAAAGATTCATGTTGTTACTGGATAACCAGACTCCTAAATATTTTACTTTACAGTGGTGCCTCGGGTTACGAAATTAATTCGTAACGTGGCCGCTTTCGTAACCCGAAAAGCTTTCGTAAGCCGAATTGCCATAG
>NW_024841904.1:0-1106 GCF_019175285.1 Sceloporus undulatus
CCGTTGTTCTGGTTCCCTCCCTCGCTCCTTTCTCTCCTTCTTCCCCACTTTTATACTCACAATCCCTTTAGTTCTTCCTCCTTTTGATGCTTTGTTGTTTGTATCCTCTGAGACCTCCAATTCTCACAATCTTAGCGTCCGTGCTCCTTTGCGACAATCCTATTGGTTTACTGCAGTCTTTGCTGCAAAGCCGCTGCTCCCCTTTCCGTCGCGTCTCTCCCTCCGGTGGCTGTCGTCGGCTGGAAGCAAGGGGAAATCTCTTCCTCAAGGTCGAGCCTCTATCTCCCCCAACTCTTAGAGGTACTCTTTATATTTGAAGCTTAATATAAGCAAGGGCGTTTCTGGTCTCGGGCGCGCCCGAGCAACAACAGCGGGAGGCTTCGGTTTTGCGGTTCCCTTGGGAGCGCCGCCTCCGAGTCAAGCTCTGGGCATTCGCGTCTTCCTCTAGGAAACCCCCGGCACACCACTGGGGTAACCCCTCGTCTCGGAGGCAGTTAAGGACAGGTTGAAATAAGTCCCGTTCCTCCAAGAACCGCTGTTGTAGAAGGCCAGGTCTCGGAGCTCTCGGACCTGCGTCCTCCTTCCACGCCTCCTTGCCCGGAAGTCAGCCATTTATATTAACATTTTTTGCGCGTCCTCCATTTTTATAAAAATGTTTCTTACATTTGAAAATGTTGCCCTACATTTGTCCTATGTTTGTCCCGGTTTGGAGGTCCTCACTTATGGCAACCCTATCCCTAGCTATGCTTTCCAGCTTCCAAAAAAACGGTTGGTGTTTTCGGGCAGCCATTAATCCCAGACTCACTGCTCCTGCTTTATCCTTTGTATGTTTGCTTGCCTTCTCAGCAACACAAACAAGGACAAGGACAAAAGCAGCCTGGACAGCAGCCCCTGCCCCCTGTTCCCTCGTCCTCTTGGACCCGGCTTCTGCTGGCGACCAGAGTGAATGAGCCAGGGATGGCAGGTCTTCTTCCCTTGGCTTGTCCTTTGGCTCACTACCTTCCCCTGAGGCTGCCAGCTTCTTTCTTTAGTCTGAAAGGGGTTCAAAGCTCTCTCTCCACACCAATGCTCCAGACTAACATGGCTACATCTTTGAATGCTAACAT
>NW_024841905.1:0-1106 GCF_019175285.1 Sceloporus undulatus
TCTAATCCTTATTCTTGTTGTTGTTGTTTGTTTGTATGTTTATTTGTGTCATTCTTGATAATATGAGTTATTCTGGTCTGTCTTCTTCCTTATTGTGTGAAAATATATTAATTAGGAAACTGGGGAGACTTTTAAAACCTCCCAAAGGAGCCACTTTTGGCCTTTTTGGGGGGACTAGCCTCCACTTAGGAGCCAAAGCCCAATGTTTGTGAAGAAGAAGAATAAGGCTTGTATTAAAGCTATCCTCCCCATTTCTGATCCCTTTCAAAACCCTTGTTCCCCAGAAGGAGCATAGCTTTGTAATAAGAAAACCCTCTCAGAAAAGACATACAGTGGTGCCTCGGGTTACGAAATTAATTCATTCCGTGGCACCGTTCGTAACCCGAAAAGCCTTCGTAAGCCGAATTGCCATAGGCGCTAATGGGGAAAAGCCGCGATTCCGTGCGAAAAAGCCGAAAAAAGCACCAAAAGTTTTTTCGTAACCCGAAAAAACATTCGTAACCCGGAACAATGTTTTCCTATGGGATTTTTTCGTATCCCGAAAATTTCGTAACCTGGGTATTTCGTATCCCGAGGTACCACTGTACAAAAGAGACACAAAGAGACACACTTCCTTCCTTTTGGCCCAAGGAGCCTGGCCTCCTTCTGACTCTGGAGCCTCAGGAGAGAAAGAGAAGCCTCTGTTCAACTGAGACTCAGAGAAGGTTCTGGAACATTATTCCCCACAGTCACAAGCAGCACAAAATGGCAGCCAGAACACAAAATGGAATTCTGGGATATGTAGTTTTGTGAGACATTGAGCCTTCTCTGTCAGAGAGCTCTGGTTTCACAATAAACTCCATTTCCCAGGATTCCCTAGCACTGGGCCAGGGCAGTTAAAGCGCTCTCAAACTGGACTATTGCTGCCGTGTGTTTTGGACCTTTCTTGGCCGCAAACTGTCCATAGCCTGCAATGCATCTCCTAATTTTGTTGGCAGTCCCTCCCTCCCAACACTTTCTCATTTCTCCCCAAAACCAGAGCAAAGCTGGCAGATGGAAAGAGGTTTTAAAGCAGCATTTAAATCTGCCATATTTGTTTTTAAAAGACTAAATGTCCCAAATGCTAT
>NW_024841906.1:0-1106 GCF_019175285.1 Sceloporus undulatus
GCCTATTCGCTTCCGGGCCGAATACAAGGTGTTGGTTATCACCTATAAAGCCCTATATGGCTTGGGCCCAGGGTACTTGGAGGACCGCCTCTCCCCATATAGTCCGCCCCGCACTCTTAGATCAGGAGAAAGACATCTGTTGATGGTTCCAGATGTCCGCTACGCTGTCACGAGGAGGGCTTATTGTGTCTCAGCCCCTAGACTCTGGAATGCACTCCCTAATGAGCTCCGCATGTCCACTTCCCTTGATGTTTTCAAGAAAAACTTAAAGACTTACCTTTTTCGTCAGGCATTCCCCCCATGAATGTTGGTGTTATTTTTCTCCCCCTGAATGTGACGTTTTTTCCATCCTGTCAGCCTTGTAATTGTACTGTTGGTTTTATATTGCTATTTTATTGTATATTGTGTTTTTAAATTGTTTTTATTATGCTGTAAACCGCTATGATCCATGGAATAGCGGTATATAAATAAATTTTATTATTATTATTTATTATTATATGTATGTGTTTTAATTGTTACTCCCTTCAAATCAATATCCAATTTTACCTTCCTAATTAAGATCTCAATCACAACTAAGAAGAGAAGGGGAGATAAGGGGCATCCTTGACACGTTCCCTTTTTAATTGGAAAGGAGGGGGTTTATCTCCGTTTCTTAAAATATTAGCTTTTTGATCCGAATACAATCTCTCTATCTGTCTACGAAAATTATCTCCTATATTCATCACCTCTAAGATTTTAAACATTGTGTTCCAATTTACAGAATCAAATGCTTTTTGTAGGTCTAAAAGAAATAAACGTGGCTGCTTGCCATTATGTCTATGATAGTCCTCCAAAATATTCAAGGCAAGCCATGTTTTCTCTTTTAGTTGTCTTCCAGGGAGAAAACCTTTCTGATCCACATCAATAATTTTACTTAAGATCTCTTTAAATCTTTTAGCCAAAATTGCTGTGTATATTTTGTAGTCGGAGTTTAATAACGAGAGAGGCCTATAATTAGCGGGGTCATCGTCTGCTTTGCTTTCTTTCACAATTAAGGTCACATTGGCTTCTTTCCATGTATCTGGTATTTTACCAGTAAGAGCTTCTTTGGAAACTTGGTCTAAGCA
>NW_024841907.1:0-1106 GCF_019175285.1 Sceloporus undulatus
ATAGTGCTATTCCTCCTCCTTTCTTGTTTGGCCTATTTCTCTTGAAAAGGTTATACCCCTCTATTTCCACATTCCAATCATGAGACTCATCCCACCAGGTTTCAGTGATGCCTATTATATCATATTTGCTTTGTTGTACTAGGAGTTCGAGTTCATCTTGCTTATTTCCCATGCTCTGTGCATTAGTGTAGAGACATCGCAGACCATAGTTCCCTTTTACTTGCTGCCTGTGCAAGTCTCATGGTTGTTGAGAAACAAAGGCAGGAGTAACGATGCCTACAACCAGGATGGGTGGCTGGCCATATGAATGTAGTTTGGAAATGTGGTGTGTGCAGGCTAGGAACCAAAAAGGAGATATTTTAAACTGGATAAAAGTGTCCAATGTTATAATATGGGTAGTGTGCCAGGAAATCATTTTCTTTGTCCAACCCACTATTGATAGATTAGAGTTTGTGAATATATCCTAATTCAACTGTTTTTCTTTCTAATCTTTCTTTGTAGTGTTTTCATTCAAGAATGCTGTCCTGAGATCAGAGACGAAATGCCCAGGAAGAATGAAGTTTTCTGCAACAAGCTTTTGATTGTTCTCATTCTTAGCATCTAATTTATATCCATTTATTCTCTGATGCAAAGACTGGATTGTTTGCTCAATATCTACTGCTGAAGGACATTGTTGACAGAGGATGGTACATCTCACATTAGAGGATGAGCAAGTGCAAGTGCTTCTAATGTTGTGGGCTGTGTGATTAGGTCCTATGATGATATTTCCTGAGTAGATGTGTGGGTAGAATTCACATCTGGGTTTGTGGCAAGGTCTTGCTACCACCTCCCCATCTGTGTTATGTGTCCTTTTGTAAGTAAAAAAAAAATGTTTGAGATTGGAAGGCAGTCTTGTAGGCAGTTAATGGCCTGTCACCAAGATCTTTTGAGAGGGCAGTGTTATTGTGCAAATAGGTTGTGGTTCAGTGATAATACACCTGAATAGTCCCAAATGGGAGAAGTCTGTGTTCCTATAACAAGTGTGGACATTTATTTTAAAACAACAGCAAAGAAAATGAATAAATTCACAAACAAAAATCACTTTTTGAGGAGTGGGGATGGGTCAG
>NW_024841908.1:0-1106 GCF_019175285.1 Sceloporus undulatus
TAAGAAAAAGAATAATAATTAATTGTTGCTGTTATAAAAATACTAATTCATTACTGTTATTTCTTCTGTCTTAAAGGTGCTACAAGATATCTCTCAATACTGATTCCATAGACTAACACAGGTATAACTTATAATAAGAGTAATAAATAATTGTATTTGTAATAATAATAATAATAATAATAATAATAATTCATTATTTTTATTTGCTCCATCTCAAAAGTGCAACAAGATCTGTCTGCATACTTTCTACAGACTAACACAGGTACATCTTTAAATAAGAATAAGAGTAATAAATCATTGTTCTTGTTTCAAAATAATAATAATAATAATTGATTACTGTTATTTCTTCAGTCTCAAAAGTGCAACAAGATCTGTAAGAAAACTGATTCTACAGACTAACACAAGTATATCTAATAATAAGCATAAGAAAAAGAATAATTAATTGTTCTTGTTATCATAATAATACTAATGGATTACTGTTATTTCCTCAGTCTTTAAGGTGATACAAGATATCTCTGCACATATAATGTACAGAGTAACACAGGTATATTTTATAATAAGAATAAGAGTAATAAATAATTGTGTAATAATAATAATTAATTATTGTTTTTTCCTCAGTCTCAAAGGTGCTACAAGACCTGTCTGCATACTGATTCTACAGACTAAACCAGGTATGTCTTATCATAAGACTAGGAAAAGGAATAGTTAAGGATAGCTCCAGTTTGACTGAAAATATTTATACATTACCGTTTGTTCTTCCCACTTAGAAGGTGCTAGAAGAGATCTCTCCATGCTGATGCTCCAAGCTAAACCAGGTACGTCTTATCCTAAGACTAGGAAAATAATAGTTAAGGATGGCTCTTGTTTCACTCCTCATATTAATGCATTACCATTCCTTCTTCTGTCTTAGAAGGTGCTACAAGAGATCTCTCCATGCTGATGCTCCAGGATACACCAGGTACGTCTAATCCTAAGACTGGGCAAAAGAAAAGTTAAAGGTGGCCCTTTTTTGACTCCTCATATTAATGCATTACTGTTCCTTCTTCCCCGTTAGAAGGTGCTACAAGAGATTTCTCCATGCTGATGCTCCAGGCTACACCAGGTAC
>NW_024841909.1:0-1106 GCF_019175285.1 Sceloporus undulatus
GGCAGAGGAAGAGTCAACCTTCTAGATTGATCAGTGAGCTTTTCCATAAACCAAAAATCCCAAAATCGAGACCACCAATCAGTCATATTGACCTTTCCAGTTTTCCCAGTTCTGGCAATTTCAATCCTGGCCAATGCCAACAAAAATGCAACAATATCTTTATTGTGTAATGTCTTGTTTTCATTAATAAACATTGAAAGCAATAAAAGTTCTGGAGAAGGGACAATCTTTTGATCACTGATTTCTGAAACTAAGTTAACTACTGAATCCCAAAATGCAAATTCACTTGGACAATCGGACCACATATGCAGAAAGGTACCTCTAGTATTACATCCTCTCCAACAGCATGAGATGGGGTTCTTAGTAAGGCCTGCAAGTTGTCATGGTGTCAGGTACCATCTATGCACAACTTTAAGGATGCTTTCTTTCAATGCTGTTTAACATCTACATGAAACCGCTGTGAGAGATCATCCAGAGGCATGGGGCGGGATGCTATCAGTATCCTCATGACACCCAGAGATATCTCAGCGTCAACTAAGGAAGGCATCTCGCCTCTGAATTAATGTCTTGGGGCAGTAATGGGCTGGATGAGGAAAACAGACTGAAACTGAATCCAGATTAAACGGAGGTGCTTATTGTTGGAGGTCCTAATCCAGGTATGGAGGTTTGCCAACCGGTCCTGGAAGCGGTTGCACTTCCCCTAAAGGACTGTGTTTGGGGGTGCTCCTGAATCTGTGTCTCCAGATG
Source organism: Sceloporus undulatus (assembly GCF_019175285.1). Taxonomy (NCBI): domain Eukaryota; kingdom Metazoa; phylum Chordata; class Lepidosauria; order Squamata; family Phrynosomatidae; genus Sceloporus; species Sceloporus undulatus. Next base: position 748 of record NW_024841909.1, read on the forward strand.
TCAGCTCAGATAGATGTGACAACAAGGAGTGCCTGTTATCAGCTTTGGTTGATACGCCAACTGCGTCTCTTCCTGGAACCTGAGGACATGAAAACTATGATGCATGCGCTGATAACCTCATGTCTTGACTTCCGCAATGAGCTCTACATAGGGCTATCCTTGCACTTATTGCTGAAACTTCAACTAATCCAAAATATGGCAGCCAAATTGGTCACTGGAATATCTAGAGGTGTCCATATCATACCTATAATAGCTGCTCATTAATTTCCTGGGACAGTACAAGGTCTTGGTTATAATCTTTTTTTTTTTTTATTTGAAATTTTTATTTCGCTTATAGCAATACAATTTACATAAACTTC
>NW_024841910.1:0-1106 GCF_019175285.1 Sceloporus undulatus
GCGAGGCCCTGCAGGCCGCAGCGACTTGGCTGCAACCGGGGGGGGGGTCCCGGTTTTTGGGCTGCACCCATGCCGGGAGGGGCCCGGGGGGCCCCAAAACGGGAAATACACGGGTGCAGCCGGGTTATGGCAAGCCTATCTCCACGTAGACTTGGATATGAAGATGCTCCATTGTCTTAGAGCACAGTACACATGAACTCTTGAAATGTTCCATTATACCTATGGGCAGAGAAATGGAAAAGCCATTTTTCCCACAGGAAGAGGAAAAAAGTGCCACCAGTTTCACACAAGTAGGGCTTATCGATAACAGAAAAATATTTGTGTGGTTTTTTTGCTAAGTTTTTTTGGGGGGAGATGGCAGCAGTGTTGGTGTTGCACAGGTAACCTGTAGTGGTTCTATGGCCTTGTAAAGAGTAGTAGCCAACACAAAAAATATATGATACTCTCCAATTGTCCTGATTTGTTGTAGAGAGTCCTGATTAATCCACTGTCATCCTATTTTTTTCAGCTTGCTTTAAAATGTCTACTTTCACTTTCTTCTCCCCTTTTATATTCAGCTTACTACATTTCCTGCAAATTAAGTACAAAACAGTGGATACTTAATTGGCTCAGCAGTGGGAAGAAGAAAGCAGACACCAAATCTTGTCCTTCTCTGTAGGCTCAGGCAAAAGCCAATGGATGTGGTCTCTCTTAGCTTGTGTGTTCTTCCTGATTAACTTTTGCCATATTGACCATACTTTGATGTTGCCTGGTCACATGTCTCCAAGTTTTATTTTTTTTAATTAAATTGATTATTAGCAAAGATAAGTGAGCACAAATAGACAAAACAAATCCACAATGCAAAACAACCAAATACAAAATAATTAATACACAAAAATTAAAATTTGACTTCTTGCTTTCCTGTATCTGCTTTCTAAATTACGGTAATATATAATTTCTCCTCCTCCTCATGTGTCCCGGTTTTCATTTGTGAAATGTTGGAGGGTATGTTATATGGCCTTGTAAATATAGTGACCAGTGGAAAAATTAACGATCGAGACTATTTACACAAATGGGACGTCTTTTCTATGTAGTGGGAATTAAACTTTGAAGTGTTCTCAGGAAAA
>NW_024841911.1:0-1106 GCF_019175285.1 Sceloporus undulatus
TTGCCTTAGCAGCATCACCTTGAGAGAGCTGGAGAGAGAGGTTTGTCATGTCCTGCCTCTGAGGCTGAGAGAATGTGTCAGTTATTATGATGATGATTGCATGACCTCTTAGCATCACTATGGGAAAAGTGCAGAGAGAGAGGGCAGGGAAATGTCTCACAATTTGTAAGCTGCTCTGATAGCACCACAGACTGCTGGGAACTGCAGTCTAAGAAGGCTGCACACTGAAGAAATAATCCAGTTCGACAATACTTTAATGCTATGGAAACTCCTGGGATTTGTAGTATGTTGTGCCACCAGAGCTCTCTGAGAAAGAAGGCTAAATGTCTCACAAAACTACAATACCCAGATATTGTTGTTGTTGTTGTTGTTGTTGTTGTTATTTTCTCATATCCCTGGCACAGACTCTCAGCCTCAAAGGGAGGCACTGGCCCCCCAATAAGCCTTGCATGCCAGGAGAGTCCTAAAAGTCACAACACACGACAACAGCCATGTTTCCAAGAGGTCATGGAGAAAGGGAGCTCAGGGCTTGGATGGCCATAGGAGCCCTCTGGGAGGCCTTGGGCAAGTCACACTCTCTGGGTCTCAGAGGAAGACACTGGCATGTCCTCATTGCAAGAGCCCTCCAAACACACACAAAACCCACAACCCCCGTTCCTGCCCCGTTTTGCCAGGGTCCTCCCAAAGCACCGAAAGTGCCCACCAGAAGGCAACAAACAACAACAGCCAAGTAGGTCACACTGTCTTATCAGGATGACACTGGAAGATGGCACAAACCGAGGGTTTTATTGGCATAAAGAGGAGTTTTGCCATGGGATGCCCCTGAAGCTGAGACAGTGTGACCCTCACAGATGAGAAGGGGAGGGGTCGAGTGCCAAGTGGCAATGCTCTTCTGCCAAGCAGGAATCCTCATGAAGGAGCAAGAATTCTACCATGAAGGAATACCTAGGAGTTGGAGTTGAAGCTGAGAGGATGTGACTTGCCCAAGGTCAGCCAGTGAATTTCCATGGTGAACTGGGAGGCTAGAGTTGGGGTACCCTCAAGGACCATCCAGTCCACCCCCCTTCTGCTATGAAGTAATACAGGTCAGCCAGTGAATTTCTATG
>NW_024841912.1:0-1106 GCF_019175285.1 Sceloporus undulatus
AGGAGGTTTGCCATTGCCTTCCCTGAGGCTGAGAGAGTGTGGCTTCTTGCCAAAGGGCACCCAGCTGGATTCATAGAGGAGTGGGGCACTGGACCCTGGCCTCCAGAGTTGTAACCCAACACTCAAACCACTGCAACACACTGCCTCCCACTCCCATGTACAACCTGAGAAATAAGTGCAGACTTTTTTCCCTTCTTCATGTGTGTCTTCAAGTCATTTTCACCTTATGGCAATCCTAAGGCAACCTTCTAATGGGCTTTCATTGGCAAGTTTCTTCAGAGAGGGGTTGCCATTGCCATCCTCTGAGGCTGAGAGAGTGTGGCTTGCCAAGGGTCACCTGAGTCCAAAACACACTGCAGCAATAATCCAATCTGAGACCACTTTAACTGCTCTGGCACAGTGCTAGGGAATTCATTGAAATGTAGTTTTGTGAGACATTGAGCCTTCTCTGTCAGAGAGCTCCGGTGCCACAATAAACTCCAGTTCCCAGGATTCCCTAGCACTGGGCCAGGGCAGTGAAAGCGCTCTCAAACTGGACTATTGCTGCCGTGTGTTTTGGACCTTTCTTGGCCGCAAACTGTCCATAGCTTGCAATGCATCTCCTAATTCTGTTGGCAGTCCCTCCCTCCCAACACTTTCTCATTTCCCCCCAAAACCAGCGCAAAGCTGACAGATGGAAAGAAGATTTAAAGCAGCATTTAAATCTGCCATATTTGTTTTTAACAGACTAAATGTCCCAAATGCTATTATCAGTTTTGTAGCTATTATTACAGAAAGACGTAGAGTGCAAACTCCTCAAGTACCTTTATATTCTGGACTGAGATGGGCTTTTCCAACTGACTCACTGTGATGATCTTCGGTGGTCCAAGCAGCCAAACTGTGGCCCTGTAATAATAATAATAATAATTTAATTTTATACCCCTCTCTTCAGGCAAAAGGCTATCAGAGTGTCTTACAAATTGTTATTTAGACATTTAGACATTATGGCTCTTAGCCCAAAAGACCCTTAACTTCCTTAAATCATGCTGCCATCATCCAGTGAATTATAAAAGGGTTTCCCTTAACCTACACTGGTCCCAGTGTAGGTTAAGGGAAACCCTTTTATA
>NW_024841913.1:0-1106 GCF_019175285.1 Sceloporus undulatus
GAGCCTGGGAATGCAGGAGTGATTTGCATTTGTATTGTTCTGTGTTGATGGCTGGCCTCAGCCTGGGAGGCTAATGCAAAAGAGGATTAATGTCTGCTAATTGGTGATCATTATCTGCTGGGAAAGCCCCTGACTCTGAATGGTTTCCCATTTGCATTTGCTGAGTCCTTATTTTGCTCAGGACTGGTAGCCAAGTTTTGTTCACTTTAAGGGTTTCTTCTTTCCGGTTGAAATTATCCAGATGTTTGTGGATTTCAATGGCTTCCCTGTGCATCCTGACATGGTTGTGGTTGGCATGGTCCAGACTTTCAGTGTTTTCAAACAGTATTTTATGCCCAGGTTGATTTGTGGCATGTTCTGCGACTGCTGATTTTTCTGTATGGCTGTCTGCAGTGTCTCTCATGTTCCTTGATTCTTGTTTGCACACTGCATTTGGTGGTCCCTATGTAGATTTGTCCGCAGCTGCATGGTATGTGGTAAACTCCTGCGGCTGTGAGAGGGTCTCTCTGGTCCTTGGCTGAGTGAAGCATTTGCTGGATTTTCTTCGTCGGTTTGTAAACCATTTGAAGGTTGTGCTTCCTCACCACTTTGTCTATTTTGTCTGTGACTCCTTTGATGTATAGTAAAAATATCTTCCCTTTGGGTGGTTGCTTGTCTTCACTTCTCTGGGTTTTCCTGGGCCTGACAGCCCTTCTGATGTCTGACCTGGAATAACCATTGGGCTGTAGAGCCCGGTCCAAGTGCTTCAGTTCATCTTCCAAGAAGTGGGGTTCGCGTTTTGCTCGGTCTACCAGTGTTTTGATTGTGCTCCTTTTTTGTCCTGGGTGATGGTTGGAGTTCTTGTGCAGGTATCGGTCTGTATGTGTGGGTTTTCTGTACACCAACCATCTCCCAGGACAAAAAAGTATTTGAAGGGGTGTCATATCAGGATGGAGCAAGTTTCTTCTCTGCTGCTCCAGAGAGTAAGACATAGAACAATGGATGCATGCTACAGGAAAAGAGAATCCTGACAGTCAGAGCTGTTCGAAAGTGCAACACACTCCCTCGGAATGTAGTGGAGTCTTCTTCTTTGGAGGTCTTTAAACAGAGGCTGGATGGCCATCTGT
>NW_024841914.1:0-1106 GCF_019175285.1 Sceloporus undulatus
AACTATTAATAGGTCTAATATGCCAAAAAGCATTTCAATCACATTCTCATTCCTATTCATCCCGTTCTTGGCTATGCTGGGGGCTGATGGGAGTTGTAGTCCAAAATTAGGCAGGAATACATAGAATCCTGGACTAGGAAGGCAAGCCTCAAACGCACTTCTGCCATACTGGGATACATAGCACCCTAGAACAAGGAGGGACCGCTCGGTCCTTCTAGTCCAAACTCTTTCTGCCAGGCTGGGATATATAGCACACTGAAATAAGAAATGACCCCTCAAACGCCATCTAGTATGAACTCCTTCTGATACGCTGGGATACGTAGCAGCCTGGGATTTTAAAGGAACCCACAAAGGCCATCTAATAACAATAATAATATTTATTTGTTATCCACTTTTTCAAAAAAGAATCAAAGCACATTTCAACAGTATAAATAAAACGTCAAACTATTAAAAATCACAATTGAAAAGCCCCAAAACCTCAACCCTCCACTCAATCATACAAACAGTGGTCAACCCATAAAAAGAGATTCAACATTAAAAAAAAATTAAAACTGTCCAATACGAATACACTATTGTGCATATTTTATACTTTATTTTATATTTTATATATCATATTTTATATTGTTTTAGTCTAAATTTTAATTTATAGTTTATATTTTATGTATTATATGTTATATTGTTTTATTCTAAATTTTATTTCATAGTTTATTTTATATATTATATATTATATTCTTTTATTCTAAATTTTATTTTATAGTTAACATTTTATATATTATATTTTATATTATTTAATTCTCAATTTTATTTTATAGTTAATATTTTATTTTATATTTTATACATTATATTTTATATTTACTCAAAATTTTATTTTATAGTCAATATATTATTTTATATTTTATATATGATATTTTATACTGTTTTATTCTAAATTTTATTTTATAGTTAACATTTTATATATTATATTTTATATTATTTAATTCTCAATTTTATTTTATAGTTAATATTTTATTTTATATTTTATACATTATATTTTATATTTACTCAAAATTTTATTTTATAGTCAATATATTATTTTATATTTTATATATGATATTTTATATTGTTTT
>NW_024841915.1:0-869 GCF_019175285.1 Sceloporus undulatus
CCGCCCCACACTCTCAGAACATCTGGGAAGACTCTATTAGATTACCCGAAGGTCAGGCTAAGAACAACTTCCCACAGAGCGTACACAGCCATGGCCCCCAAGTTATGGAACAACTTGCCGGAGGAGATCCATCTTATCACCACCTTGGATGCTTTCAAGAAAGCACTTAAGGTGGATCTCTTCCAGCAGGCTTAACCATCTGACCTCTTGTAAAGAATGTAATGAAAAATCCCACTTCTGATTGCAATTGTGCATTTTAAACAATGTTTTTATGTGTCCCAAATTGAGTTTTAAGCGACTTGTTGTTTTACTGTGTGTAAATTGGATGCTATTGTTGTTTTGTGGCTATTTTACGGGTAAATACAAATAAAACTTCTTCTTCTTCTTCTTCTTCTTATTATTATTATTATTAAAATCTGTAAGGTTGGTGGCTGCTTACCAACCCCCAAAGCCCCTCTCCTGGCTCTTCCCAGAGGTCCCTTCCTGTCCACAGAGAGCTACGCAATCCTGACTTTGCTCCTGCCTTCCCCTCCTGGCTCCCAGAGGCCTAGACTCATAGAATCATAGAGTTGGAAGAGACCTCAAGGGCCATCCAGTCCAACCCCATTCTGCCATGCAGGAATGAAAGCATCCCTGACAGATAACCATCCAGCCTCTGTTTAAAGACCTCTAAGGAAGGAGACTACACCAAAATCTCTGAGGGAGTTTGTTCCACTGTCGAACAGCCCTTACTGTCAGGAAGTTACTCCTAATGTTGAGGTGGAATTTCTTTTACTGCAGTTTTCATCCATTGTTCCTTGTTCTATTCTCTGGAGCAGCAGAAACAAGTTTGACATTCCTTCAAATATTTAAACATATCACCCCTTAAC
>NW_024841915.1:969-1106 GCF_019175285.1 Sceloporus undulatus
AGCAGAATAGAGTGGCACTATGACTTCCCTTGATCTAGACCCTATACATCTATTGATGCAGCCTTAAATCGCATTGGCCTTGTGAGTTGACGCATCGCACTGTTGACTCATGTTCAACTTGTGGCCTAATTGGACTC
>NW_024841916.1:0-1106 GCF_019175285.1 Sceloporus undulatus
ACACGCTACCCCTGTCGATGCCCAGACGGAGATCATCGACCAAGGCGACCATGGCAGTCTCAACCCCTTAACCCGCCCGAAAGCCGGTTTGAAATGGATCTAGATAATCCGTTTCATCCAGGATCGATTGAAGCTGGAGAGCAACCGCCCTCTCGATCACCTTCCCCAAAAATGGCAATAGCGAAACTGGCCGATAATTGTTATGCAACAGGGGGTCGAGGGAGGGCTTTTTTAACAAAGGTTTTACTATGGCCAATTTCAGATTAGATGGAAATTGCCCATTCCTCAAGGATGTATTAATAATCCGGTGTAACAATGAAGTCACGACCGGGGGGCCCTGTGCCGCTAGCCATGAGGGACAGGGATCAAGAGAGCATGTTGTCTTCCTAACGCTTCGAAGGATCCTGTCCACATCCTCGGTACTAACAGACTCAAACTGATCCAGTATAACCGAGTCCACAGAAGCTCTGGATACCTCTGCTCTAGGTTCTGCTCTAATGCTGGCTTCAAGACCTTCGCTTATCTGAGAGGTTTTATCCGCGAAGAAGTTGTTAAATTGGCCGCATCAGGCCTTAGAAGGTTCAAGGATCTGGTTCGGGGCAGGTGGGAGCTGAGTTAGCTCCCTCACAGCCCTGAACAACTCTGCTGGACGCGACTCCGCAGACGCGATATGAGCACCATAGAACGAGTTCTTAGCTACCCGTATCGCCTCTCCATAGTCCTCTAAGAGGTGGTCTAGGAGAGTCTTGTCGGCTAAGAGTAGGTGTTTCCGCCAGCGATGCTCTAGCCGTCGCAGGACCCGCTTCCGTGCCCAGAGATCTTCCGTATACCAGGGCTTTCGTTTGGAAGCAGGCCTGAGGGCGCTTGGGAGCGATACTGTGTATAGCCCTGGAAAGACCGGTATCCCAGATACCAGTCAGGGCATCAACAGAGTCACCGTCATTTCCAACCATATACCCCTCTAGGGCTTCTTGGAACCTTTTGGGTTCCATCAGCCTTCGAGGGTGGACCATTCGAATAGGTCCGCCACCCCCGGGAGGGATCTGGGTAGAAGCCTTGATCTTTGCCTCCACCAGGAAGTGATCCGTCCATGACAAGGGGGAAAT
>NW_024841917.1:0-1106 GCF_019175285.1 Sceloporus undulatus
GAGCATTAAAACCAGAGGAAATGTTCAACAGTGCAATATATATATATTTGAAATAATATAATTTTTTGAAACCCACTACTGAAGGCAAGTGATCAAAATTCACCTCCCATCCCTGCACACTGTAATGAACCTTTACTCAGCCATCCTATAATGCAGTGGTTCCCAAACTTTGTTCCTCCAGATGTTTTGGACTTCAGCTCCCAGAATTCCTGACTTTGGACCAAATTGGTGGGTGCTTCTGGAAGCTGAAGTCCAAAACACTAGGAGGGCCAAGGTTTGGGAAGCACTGCTATAATGGATATCAGTTCTTGTAAGGACAATGGGACCTATTCCTACTTAAGCAAGCCCTGGATTGCAATCTCAGCCACGAATTCAGACATTCCCTGGTACTATCATTCCAGTGGGAAGTAACCTTAAAGGTAACAATCTAGGCAACAAATAAAAAATAGGAAAATATATATTTTATTGGAAATAAATAAATAAATAAATGTGAATATGCTTTAAAAATACTAATGAAACTAAAGGCAGGATAATTTCCCAAGATTATGAATGAAAGGATAGACTCAATCACGGTTGCCCTGAGCCTGCAAGACCTAAGCAAGGTGGTTGATAAAGAAGGTGAGATTTGGAGGTCTGTCATTTATAGGGTCCCCATAAGTCGAAGTTGACTTGATGGCAGTTGACCACAAATGAACTAATGTGTCCCTAATTGTAGGGTGGGAAGCTATTCAGTGCCTAAATAGAGTTCTTTTAGTTTTAAGAGTCCTCAGCCTAAGGTTAGCCGTAGTGGTCGGCAATCGCCATTTCTTTCTCCCTTTCCCTAAACCTGTCCCTGCCCAGCTTAGTCCAGCAGGCCACTTCTGCCCTTCCCTCTGGGCCTGGCGCTTCATCTTCTCTCGGATGGGCCGCTGCTCCTCTGTGATGGGCTTGGAGACCTCCAGGTCAGGAGGGGGTGTCCTCCATGGGATGAAGGTGTCCCCTTTGTAGGGCAGAGATGGAGGAGGGTCAACAGGGAGAAGGTCACTTCTTCTGGCTGGGGGCGAGGAAGATCTGCAGGTAGGTCTCCGAATCTTCTCCATAGTCAAAGCTGGCCCAGAATGGAGAGT
>NW_024841918.1:0-450 GCF_019175285.1 Sceloporus undulatus
CTTCAGCCAAAAGGCTTTCAGAGTGTATTACAAATTGTTAATTAGACATTTAGACATTATGGCTCTTAGCCCAGCAGACCCTTAAATTCCTTAAATCACGCTGCCATCATCCAGTGAATTATAAAAGGGTTTCCCTTAACCTACACTGGGACCAGTTCAGGAACCGTATTTCTCCTTCTTTACTGATTTTCCCAAGCATCAACTGAGCCAAGACACGTGTAAAAGGAGTATCCAGATGTAGATACTCCAAGGAGATATTTACTATAGATAACAAAATATAACTGAAATATAAGTCCTACAAAATATTAATAATCTTGCAGGTACAATATTTGTAAGTATATAATATTCAGTTCATACAAGCTATTAAAATAATAAATAGACCTAAGCGTCCAATTCTGAGACTAACTTCCAAGATCCGCTCTTTAACTCTCTCTCTCTCTATCTCCAACC
>NW_024841918.1:550-1106 GCF_019175285.1 Sceloporus undulatus
GAACCTTCATCTTGCTCTCTGATTGGTCAAGGGAGCCTTCTGTAGCAATGATGTCATTCTGTGTGGGATGTGGGAGGGACTGGGATTCCAGCCAATCAGGGTCAGGGATGGTGGGAGGGACTGGGACTCCAGCCAATGGCAGCCCCTCAGAGTGTCCTGTTCCTAAAAGAGCATTGAACCCATGGATTTGAGGCAGGGTTGGTCCTCCATTTTGATTTAGTGAGGCTCCTGGTTCTGGCAGCTGGTTTGGAGCCTTCATGAAAGGAAGCCATTCCTAATGACTGAATAGTGGTCTTCCTATTTCTATTCCCAGGGAAGGGAAGAGGCCCCTGGAGTGTTCTCTGCCTTATATCCAAAAAGAACTTGACCTCCAGACAGACTAGAAATCAAATGCATAAACAATAAAACTTGCATGATTGGGAGAGGCTGCCCTAGACTTATATCAGTTTAGTAAAGCAGATTGTCAGGACCTACATGGAAAACTTTTCATGTGCTAAAAATGTCTCCCATCACACAAGAAATCTAGATCACCAGATTGTAGCCTTTTCTTTTCCCT
>NW_024841919.1:0-1106 GCF_019175285.1 Sceloporus undulatus
GGTAACTCAGGCCCAAGCCATGTAGGGCTTTAAAGGTAACAACCAACACTTTGTATTGCACTCAGAAACTAATTGGAAGCTAATTTTAGTCACCCTCCTTTGGACACGCTCGTTTCTCAATGGCGCAGTACAGAGCGCCAGAAAGAGGCGGCAAGAAGCCACCTCGCTTTTCTGTGTAGCAGCGCTGCAGCAACCATGTTGTGCGGCGCTGTGACACGAAAATAAAAAGACCACTAAAAAGCGGCATCTTTTTGTGCTGCTGCAAATAGCTTGCAGCGGCACGACCATGTCACTGCTGCGCAGCTCCATTTGGATGCCATACAGCAGTGACATCATTGCTGCACGCGCCATCTCTTCAGCACCACCAGCAAGGATGCCCTCGTCATGTGCAGGGGCAAAGGGCATGTGGGAGGGGCGCCCCTCACATGTGATGAGGGCGTCCTTTGGGGCCAGTATGTACTGGGCCCATGTCCATTTTGAATTATTTTGCCCACAACTGGACACAGTATTATTCCAGGTGAAGCCTGACCAAAGCAGAATAGAGTGGCTCTATTACTTCCCTTGATCTAGGCACTATACTTCGATTGATGCAGCCTAAAATTGCATTGGCCTTTTTGGCTGCTGCATCGCACTGTTGACTCATGCTCAACTTGTGTCTACTTGGACTCCTAGATCCCTTTCGCATGTCGTTTCATTCAGGTGTCCCCCATAATCCTATATTTCTGCATTTCATTTTTCCGCCCTAAGTGCAGTACCTTAGATTTCTCCCTGTTGAAATTCATTTTGTTAGCTTTCTAGTCTATTCAGGTCATTTTGAATGTTGATCCTCTCCTCTGGAGTATTAGCTATTCCTCCTAATTTGGTGTCATCTGCGAATTTGATAAGTATGCTCCCAATTCTGTCATCCAGGTCATTGATAAAGATGTTGAATAACACTGGGCCCAGGACAGAGCCCACTGGACACCCCTCTGGTCACTTCTCTCCAGGATGAAAAGGAGATATAGTTGAGCAATGATTCCAGTGGGAAATGAATTTGGGACATACCAAGCCCTGAAGACAAGGGTTCGAATCATTGGGTGACATTGGGCAAGTCACACTTTCTCAGT
>NW_024841920.1:0-1106 GCF_019175285.1 Sceloporus undulatus
TCATAAGATATAAAATAATATACAGTAACTAGCATTTTATCCCTTTATTTTTTTATTTTTTTATTGATATTTTCAAAGTTTTTAACAAATACAAAGAGAGACAAAGACAAAGAACCAAATATATTTACAATAACAATACATAAAACTTACACATACCTAGACAGTATATTCCTCACTCCCCTCCTCACTACATTTAACATTAATAAAACACAATTAACATATACTATACCTTCCAACTGTCTGAGTCTCTATACAGTGTATCAATTTTCCATTGTTTTTATCTTACATGTAGCTTAAATGTTTCCTTCACTAAGTGCACAGTTAGTTCAATCCGATTTACAACCATAGATTTCTTATCCTAGGAATCTTTGAACAATCTTTTACCCTATAATTTAACTCGAGCGAGTAAATCCATATGAACATATTATCAGAAAATGTGTGAAGCATACCCTTTATTTAATACTTAATTCTTAATTGTCTTCTCGTTAAATTCCTAATTTTTTTTTCCCTTTTAACAATTTTTTCCGGAGTAAATTTACTGTTTTAATTCTTTTTAATCTGTTTTTTTTACCTTATGAAGTTACTTCATGCAGGAAGGATTATATAGCTTGGCTATAACTTGTGTAAGAGAAACATAAGTTCAGTTTCATTGCTCTATATTCATTTATAAATTGAAAACTTAAGTTCAAATTGAGATCTGATTTCCAAAACTTTCAAATTCTGTTTCTCATCGCCTACTAAATATGATGTTATATGATTATCTCAGGACCACAGTATTTTTCCATTTTCTTTCTATAAATGTATAAAAAGGTTCCCACTCTTTTTTAATAGATTCTTCATTTTTTTCCCTCATCCAGCACGTCATCTTATCCATTTCTGCCATTTCAAATACTTTCATTAGCCACTTTTCCATGGATGGGGTCTGGTCAGATTTCCAAAATGTAGCGTATAAGATTCTAGCACATGTAAGAAGATAAAAAAAAAATAGTTTACCATGTTGTTTCTGCAATTCTGAGTCAATCATGCCAAGTAGATATGTTTCAGGGAGAAAGGAAATTTGAATGTTTAGCTCTTTAATTATAATATTATGTACCTTTAGCCAATAT
>NW_024841921.1:0-1106 GCF_019175285.1 Sceloporus undulatus
TATGATGAGAAAATGTCAGCCTGATAGATAGGTCCATGCCTGGCTTCCTTCTATGAAAAGTGTGGCAGCAAAGAAGTCCAGTGCACCCTCTGTATCCACAGATTCAAGCATCCATGGCTTGAAAGTATTATATATACATACATACATACATACATATTCCAAAAAGCAAGCTTGGATATTGCTATTGTATATACCCACCTTGAATCCCACTGTGGCAGAAAGGTGGGATATAAATCCTGGGAGAATATATATATATATATATAATAAATATATAAGGGACACTATTTTACTGCACCATTGTATTTAATGGGACTTGAGGATCCACGGATTTTGGCATCCACAGGGGAGGGGGGTCCTGGAACCAAATCCCAGCAGATACCAAAGGCCCAATGTAATTATATTTGTACTTGTTCCATTAAACAGGAGTTCCCAGACTTTGGCCTTTACTTAAGTCAACAACGTCTTTAAAACATAATAATAATAATAATAATAATAATTAAGCGTTCTAAACAATTCAAATGCATTTTTAACTCACAATCTTCAGAGCAGTCCAGTAAAGGTTGTTGTCGTTGTTGTGCACCTTCAAGTTATTTATGACTCTGGTGACTCCATAAGGCCACCATCTTATTATGGGGTTTTCTTGGCAAGCTTTGTTCAGAGGAGGTGGCAGCCCTCAGCTCTCAGACTGAGAGCGTGTGACTTGAACAAAGACACCCATTGAATTTCCATGGCCAAGTGGGGATTTGGACCCTGGTCTCCAGAGTCATAGATCAATGCTCAAACCACCATGCCCAGAGTGACCAGGCATCCTCCTTTTCCAGGACATATCCTACATTTCAACCTTCGGTCCAGGAGGAAGTCCAAAGTGTCCTCCATTTGGAGCGTGGCTAAGCATGAATTTATATTTCAGTGTTTTTAGCTTTTATTTCATAGAGTACATATACCCTGCCCTTCATCCCTAAAGGCTATCAGGGCGGCTTACAATTATTAGTCTTGAATGTCCCACATCTTGCCCTGCCTTGTCCTCCGTTGTGGTTAGGACATCTGGTCGCCCTGACTATACCACACTGGCTCACAGTAAAGTACGTCAAGGTTATCCTTAGCTA
>NW_024841922.1:0-1106 GCF_019175285.1 Sceloporus undulatus
CAAATGGGTTGGAAAGGCTTAGCTGAATGTAGATCACTCCCCACATGAGGAATGAGAAACACATGGCCTTCTAAATGTTGTTGGACTGCAACTCCCAGTATAGGTTAGGTTGATAGGGTGCCACACACATTTATTATTATTACATTTATTTATATCCTGCCCTTCTCCCAAGGCTGGCACTCAGGGCAGCTTACAACATTAACACGAAAAATGTGTGGGTTCAATTTAGATGGAGCTGACAACTTAAAGGCCACATGCATGAGACGCCTTCTGAAATCTGAAGTCCAGTGGACCCTCCACAGTCCCTGGGGTTAGGGCCACAGGATCCGCATGAAAGTGGAAAAACAGCAAATCAAAAAAGCAATGTTTTGTTTTTGTTTTACCTGAGAGGACACCTCTCTAGGAATCTCTAGGTCCTCTAAGGCACCTCTTATGGTTAACATCTGCTGGACGTTGACTATAGAATTGTGCTGGAGGACCTACAAATGCCTAGAGAAGTGTTTACTCTTGGAATCTCTAGGTCAGTGATGGTGAACCTTTTACAGACCGAGTGCCCAAACTGCAACCCAGACCCCACTTATTTATTGCAAAGTGCCACATCCCTCTGGCTTTCTAGTAAGAAACTCTGGCAAACTCGCTGCTAGGGTGACAGCATGTGTGCCCACAGAGAGGGCTCTGAGTGCCACCTCTGGCACGCATGCCATAGGTTTGCCATCACTGCTCTAGGTCTTCCAGGATGATTTTTGGGTGAAGTTGACCACAGAGTCATGCTGGAGGATGGAGAAATTCCTAGAGAGAACATACTACGAATAATCAAATACGCAAAAGTCAAAGCTGCAAATATGGAGGGCTGACTGCATATGTCACTTGCAGGAAGATCCCCCTAAAATACAGGACAGATTCCCACAGCAAGATCTTTTGAGTGTGCAGCACTACATGCTTCCACCCAATTCAGAAACTTACTCCTGGGAGGAATGGAGCAATGTGGTGACTAAGGCATCTCAGCTGAGAATGCTTGGTGAAGCATGGATCATGTAGTGAGTTTTGCCACTTCTAATGAGGACCGAATAGCGCTACTATGGCCTTCTTAGGCCAACAGGGCAACT
>NW_024841923.1:0-1106 GCF_019175285.1 Sceloporus undulatus
GCTTTGGTTGGTGCAGAAGGAGGAAGGGGATGCCCACCTCTGCATCGGCCCAAAGGAGACTTATGTCACCTGCGTATGTCACCAGCAGGATGCTGATCTCTGTGACTTTGAGTGCTGCAGGGTTTCTTTCCAAACCAAGTCTAACCCTGGTCTCTTTTGTCAGGAACCTCATCCTTTGGAGTATCTTTTGCTGGACTGATCCAAGTGCAGGGCCACCAGGACCCCCTGCCCACCTGATGGCGGACACAGAGGCCAAGTGGAGGGAGTTCGGCTCCAAGAGAAAGAGGAAGCAGAGGTACAACAACTCTTTGGTAAGTTGCCATCCTGGCTCTTAGTTTCATCTATGTCACTGCTGGGCCTGCTCATGAAAGCAAGTGGAGAATATACTGCCTCAATTTGGCAGAGTGAGTCCTGGTTAATGCTCTGTCACCTCATTTTTTCAGGGGCTTTGAAAATGTCCTATTTTTCTCTCCTCTCTGCCACTTTCCCCCTTCTCCTCAGGTCAGCTCAGTTGCTGCAAAATGCATTTCAAGTTCAAAAGACATGTGAAGCCCATCAACTCAAAAGAGGGGAGAGGGGAGGAGAGAAGGGGGGCAGGGTCTTGTAACCTTCCTCGCTAGTGTGATCTTCATCATTAACAACTTTGGCCATCTTGACCCCCTTCTGGTGTTGATTGTCCACACATGTCTTGCTTTCCCAATCTGTGAAATGCTGGGGGATATGGAATAATATCTCTGGATCTTAATTGAGAGTGAGCCCAGTGGCCCTCAAGCCCAGAGTACTCCCCAGAACTGTTTTTAAAAATGAAATTAGCCTCTGAGATTAAGTGAGATGTGGCTAAGTGCAATATAATTCATTGGTGATTAAAGGTACAATACATGTTGGGATAGTCAGTATCCTAATCTATCATCAGTATCCCAGAAATGGTCTAAATTATATTCTTTATTATATTGTATATTATATTGAAAGGATTCGAGACAAACTGGGTCTCAAAGACAGTAGGATTTTGCTTGCTTGCAGAATTGAAAGTTTATTTCCTGGACTGAATTCTGAAGTGTTGAAATAATATTTGCAATGCACCATGTGCTTTCCTCCCCTTTTGTTTA
>NW_024841924.1:0-1106 GCF_019175285.1 Sceloporus undulatus
AGTCCAAAATCTCTGGAGGGCGCCAGATTGGCAGCTGTTTCTCACACTCACCACCTGAAAGCCAGGGATCATGGCTGTGGCTTGACGTCATATTGTGGTGCAATGAATCTGTTCTGGGTTGTAGTCAGAAAGTGTTGAGATCCACCTCCAAAGCTGAGCACCTTGGATCTCTCCTTTAGCATTCTGAATAAAACCCAGAGTAGAGTCACCACCGTACTAACATGGGAGCCACCAGTCACTACTGCAAAGGAGGCAAAACCAATAGCTTCTCTGGTTGGTTTTCTCCAGTGACAAATATCCAGTGGTGTGTTGCACCCAATCCTGGAAATTAAGCAGGGTCAGCCCTTGACTTGGATGGAAGACCACCAATGAATACCAATGAAGAAGGAACTGGCAAGGAAAATTTGCCTTAAAAAACCCTATGAAATTCATGGGGTCACACCAAATTTGGAGTGAATCTTTTTGGCAGCCCCAACTAAAATAGACTCACTGAATTAATTGTTGAATTGTGAAGCTCCTTGATTGAGTGGGTCTCCTCTAGCTGGGATTATTCATAAGTTTCAAGCCTTTTCTGCTGCTTAACGCTATCCTTTCTATGTATTTTGGACAGGTTTTGACACAGTGACTACAACATTGTCCTGGAGCCTCATGTATCTTGTCGTTCATCCTGAAATTCAGACGAAGATCCAAAAAGAAATAGGTAAACCTGGGTTTTGAGCAGGACTGGTTCTACCATTTGGCAGAGTGAGTCAGTCACTTCAGGCAGCAGATGCAGGGAGGTGGCAGCAAGGTTTCGGAGGAGATAAGTCTATCCTACATGGCTTCCGCTTTGCCCCCTAAACTAGCCTTGAGGTTGCAGTGGTAGCCATTGGCTTCTATATCAGTGGAATGGTGAATCTGCTCCTGCATTTAGTCTGCAAAGGAGCTACCCAACATGATGAACCCTAAACCAAAACAAGTTCAGGACGTTCAATAGCTTATTTGAAGTTTTGACTAAAACCATAGCAGATCCATCATCCCACTGATATGAAGGCCGCCAGGCCCAGTGGTGGAAGATGCTGTCCTGTGGCCATTGCTGAGGAACAACTGGGCCAGCAGGTAAAAGG
>NW_024841925.1:0-1106 GCF_019175285.1 Sceloporus undulatus
GAAAACTATGCTTCCCTGAAGGCAGGAAAACCTACTCTGTTTTCCTTTGACTTCTAAGATTTAATCCAGTGTTGCACAAATCACAGAAGGCCCCTGCTGTTTTCACTCTTTTTAAAATATAAACTGATTCAGAATGCTGAATTCTATACCTGGTCATTACTGCTCATAGTCCTAGGCTGCACTGCAGAAACAATGCAGTTTGACACTGCTTTAACTGCCATGGCTCAGTGCTATGGAATTCTAGGATTTGTAGCTTTGTGAGATATTTAGCCTTCTCTGCCAGAGTGCCTCAACAAACTAGAGATCCCACAATTCCATAGCACTGAGCCACAGCATTTAAAGCAGTGCAGATGCAGCCATAGAATATAGTCAACCCAGGATTCAAGAAAGTGAAGCCAATTCAGATGGGTGTAGCAGAGATTGCACAGCAAGAGACTACCAGAACAAGTTTCATGTGCAAAATCATGTTTGAGAATGACCCTGGTGTGAAATTCATGTCTTAAGTTAGAAAATTGAGGTTATGTTCACATCAAGAGTTGAACTGTTTTTGTGTATAGATTGTTTTATTTTTTTGTGACAAGTGAGTGACTTGCCAATAAAACTAGAATTGTTAGTAATGAGAAGGCAAAGTAAAGAAGCAATGGGAATAATATTTTAACATCTGCAATATTCAGCTGTGTGAATATTGCAACTGAATCAGTTTTTATTTATATTCAACAGGGTTCTTTGTTCCCAAAATCCTTCTGTCCCCCTTCAAAAAAATAATGGCATAGCTAATATGTACACATCTGGCCAACTCTTATAGTGGCTTAGTTTTGGTCATATATTCCGGGACCACATGAATTCTGGGCCACCATGTTGAGTGTATTAGAGTGTTTACTTGCCCCGATTTTTGTAATACTTGGCAGGTATAACATCACCCAGTTTATTTAGACCACTGTGGTCTGCATTGGCCTTTGTGGGTCTCAGATCGTACAAGCCTTGCTTGTTATTAATCAATGAATTGTGAGTCTTTTTCTCTGGAGTTTTCACACCTTAGTTACCCATTTTGAACCAAACCCAGAGCCCATGTAGCTTAATAGCAGGACCAGCTCTGCTGTTAGACG
>NW_024841926.1:0-1106 GCF_019175285.1 Sceloporus undulatus
ACAATGTGGTTACTACCGGTCCCCCCTGAGCCGCTAGCCACGAGGGATAGGGATCGAGAGAGTAGGTTGTCTTCCTAACACTTCTAAGGATCCTGTCCACATCCTCGGTACTCACAGACTCAAACTGATCCAGTACAACCGAGTCCACGGAAGCTCTGGGTGCCTCTACTCTAGGTTCTGCTCTAATGCTGGCTTCAAGACCTTCGCTTATCTGAGAGGTTTTATCTGCGAAGAAGTTGTTAAATTGGTCACAGCAGGCCTTAGAAGGTTCAAGGATCTAGTTCTGGGCAGGAGGGAGCTGAGTTAGCTCCCTCACTACCCTGAACAACTCTGCTGGACGCGACTCCGCGGACGCGATTCGTGCACCAAAGAACGAATTCTTTGCTGTGTCGATCGCCTCTCCGTAGTCCTTTAAAAGAAGGTCTAGGAGAGCCTTGTCGGATAAGCGCTGGTGTTTCCGACAGACGTGCTCTAGCCGTCACAGTACCCGCTTCCTTGCCCGGAGATCTTCTGTATACCAGGGCTTCTTTTTGGAAGCAGGCCTGAGAGGACACTTGGGAGCGATACTGTATATAGCCCTGGAGAGATCATTGTCCCAGATGTTAGTCAAGGATTCAACAGAGTCGCCGTCATTTCCAACCATGTACCCCTCTAGGGCTTCCTGGAACCTTTTGGTTTGTCACATATTTGTCACATATCTTGGGCCATGTTTGGGATTTTGGCTTATCTGGTAGGAGAGTAACAACGAAAGCTTCTCAATCTCTCAGAAATGGCCAGCAAACTTAATGACAAAGCAAACAACAGGCAGAGCAAACTAGCCTCCCCTCCTCATAAAGGAGCTCTCTTGCAGTCTACTTTTCACATAATAGAGTAATAATAATAATAATAATAATAATAATTTTTTATTTATATACCACCCTGTGGCGAACCAATCCGGGCGGTTTACAACATTAAAATAACATACAGCATAAAAACAATATATTTCCCTCCCCCCTTAAAAAGCTATTAAACTACATATCTAATTTAAAACCACAATAACTAGTTAAAATAACAATAAACTAAACAAAATAATACCAACCAACAAACCACTGCAACTTCAGTTCTAA
>NW_024841927.1:0-1106 GCF_019175285.1 Sceloporus undulatus
TGAGAACCACACAGGTGTAAATGGTAATACAATTAACAAGTACTGAGAGCCAAGGACAAGAAATGTAAAGTGGATAATTGGACACACCTGACAATTGTTAAGTGGTCAAGGCTGAGATGATGAAATCATTAATTGTAGGATGAACCAAGAGAACCAATGAGAATGGTGTACACGCCTACTGGGTGGAAACAGACAACAGTGGGTGGTACTATGCATTGACTATAATAATGACTATGCATCCCAATGTATTTTGTGGGTTGTAGAGTGGATTGTAGAGTGGAGAGTGAGGAGCATAGTATTGTTGTATTGGAGTTGTGTTGGATAGTGTTGGAGCTGTATATAGTAGAATAAAGTAGATCTTTTATTTAAGACTACTGAGTTGTCTGGTGTCTTGGGTGAAGCTACAAGAAGCAGCTGGATCCAGAAGAAGGGTGAAGACTTCTGTGGAAGCAAGAGTGAGAAGGCTTGGAGAGTTTGTCGGGGTCTTCAGCCTATTCTCTGTAACTCTTGCTAAGCTATAACCACTGGCCAAAACTGGTCAGCGCGGTGCACAACCAGGTGGTGAGTTCAAGCCAGAGGTGAAGAGCTACAACTCCCATCATCCCTGACATTTATATATATACACATAGTGGTACAGCCAAAAGTGAGATGCCTTTTTTATGTGCACACACATTTGTCTGTATGAGTGTGTATATATATATATATATATATATACACACACACACACACACACACACAGACAGATAGATATACACACATATACACATAGTGGTACAGCCAAAAGTGAGATGCCTTTTTTATGTATACACACCCAGCTGTCTCTGTGTGTGTGTGTATACACATACATATACATATATACTCACACACACACACACACACACACACACAAACTGTGGAGCAGCCGAAAGTGTAATGCTGCATGTATATGCTTACACACACATCTTTGTGTGTGTGTGTGTGTGTGTGTGTGTGTGTGTATATATCCAAACACAAACATACATGAGCCCCCACACACAAACACACGCACACACATACACATTTGCACATGTGTAAATGCATAGAGACATGTCAGGAAATTTCAGCATATTACGAATACACACACACAC
>NW_024841928.1:0-1106 GCF_019175285.1 Sceloporus undulatus
TGTGTGTGTGTGTGTGTATATAAGAGCCTTGTGTCCCAGGTGTCCGCCCTGGCTGAGCTTTTCCTGGGGGTGGTTCTGGTGGCCATTTTGTGCTGCTTGTGACTGTGGGTAATAATGTTCCAGAACATTTTCTGAGGCCTCAGTTGAACAGAGGCTTCTCTTTCTCTTAGGCTCCAGAGTCAGAAGGAGGCCAGGCTCCTTGGGCCAAAAGGAAGGAAGTGTGTCCCTTTGGGCCTCTGACTCTCCATTTTGGGGAGAAGGAAGGAAGGAAGGGGCCTGTGGGGGTCTGATGAAGGGAGGCAGGGACTCGGGGCCAGTGGGGAGGCTGGGCTTTGGGGGCTGGGAGAGAGAGGTTGGGAAAGAGACCATCCTTTGGGTCCTAGCTGGGGAGGGTCCCACCGGTCCTTGCCTCCCCCTTTGGGACAGGAGACCCCTCAGCCCCCTGGACTCACTCCTGCCATCATTCCTAGAATGGCAGGGACTCAGAGGAGTTTCCTAGGCATTGCCACCTTCTGCCCTCCATGGCCATTGGCACTGACCTTTCCCCATTGCCTTCCCTCCCTCAGCCCTGTGGACCTCCTCCTCCTTTGCACTCAGAGCAACCCTTCTCTACGGCTGAGGAGAGGCCTCTGACCCAGGGAAGCTCCGGCCATAAAGGACTGCAGAAAAGCCCTTTCTGAGGAATCAGGGTCTTTGTACTGAAGGTAGGCCTTTATTCCTGGAGCTGAAAGAGGACCTTTGTTTAAATGTTTCAGTCCAGGATTGTGTGGAAGGGCTGCAGCTGAGAGACTGAGCCCATGCTTTGCAGGCATAAAGTCCCAAATGCAGTCTCTAGCAGAACTGTCTTCCCAGAAGATGGAAGTGAGATTTCCAGACCCCAGACACACAGTGCGCCAGTGAGTCCTTTGTGTGGGGACTGTGTGTGTATGTGGTGTTTGCTAGAGTTTTATGAGGTATTCATTTCACTGGGTTTATAAAATGAGTTTACATACATCTTCACTTTCCCCAAATGAGCATAATCCACAGTTCAATGTTCAGTCATAATCCTATACATTTATAGATTTTTGATATTTCAAGTGCAACACATTCAGCAGTGTTCATCTTTT
>NW_024841929.1:0-1105 GCF_019175285.1 Sceloporus undulatus
AAGGAAAATAAATTTATTGATTTAAAACTATTTCTCGTTTCCTTTGCCTTTTTCACTGATCTGTTAAGCACAGTGCTATTACCCGCTGTTGCATGGATTCTGGGACAACATGACTTGCTGTGCCAGCTAGCTAGGTATATGGGCTTATATATTAGAAATCTGGATTGAGTCAGCCTTGTAGTTTAAGCAGTAAAATCACTAGGGGAATGTGGAGGAACAGAGCTGCACCAGGGGACACCCGAAGTGGGTCTGACACCACTCCAGCAATAAGCTGTGACATTTGCCTGTGTCCCTGTAAAGGTCTGAAGAGATGGGGTGAGTGGAGATAGGCTTTGTGGCCAGGGCTGGGGGTGGGGAAGGAGAGACCCCAGGGTTATATTAATTTCATTTAATTTTTTCTTCTTTTAAAATTTCTTTAAAAACATCTCTTCCTATTAAATTTCGACTTTTACCACATGGAGGTATTTACACGTTCAGTTGCCCCTCAGTTTTTGCAGACTTTAGATCCGTAACTCTTGCTTACTCCCAAAGAGCATATGGAGGGGGTTAAAACTGGGAGTACACCCAAGGCACACGTCCACAACCACTTGCAGTCATCAACCCGCATTCAAGCCTGTGGGGCTTTAATATCTGCGAGTTTCCATTTTTGCGCACGGATCTGGAATGGATCCCCCTCGAAAACGGAGGGCTGACTCCAAATACATTTAGGCTGTGTGTTGGATATTGTCATTTTAAGGGTTTATTTTAATTTTGTTAGTTGCTCATACCACAACAATTGCCATTCCATGCAGTGATATATGGGAATTATGATTTATAGCAATGGAAAGAGTAATAGCATTTACATTTCTAAACCACTTCATAGTAAACCCACACTTCAGCCCCATACAACAACTGAGGCATTACCTTACTCTTGTAGAGCTCAAGGCATGGCAACACAAACCTACCACCAGAATGTGTTGCATATTGAAAAATATCATTAGCTGTTGTATTAGCTGCAGCAGCTTTCAAGAGTGTAGACCAGCATCCAGAGTCCTTAAATGTTACCAATAGCTATTTAGAATGACTAACTTGCTCCAGTTGTTGGTGATTGAAGCTGCCATTGATA
>NW_024841930.1:0-608 GCF_019175285.1 Sceloporus undulatus
TCGTAACCTGGGTATTTCGTATCCCGAGGTACCACTGTATATAAAGCAAAACCATGAAACAAGCTAGACAAGGCAACTGTTACATGGATTTGTCATTGGTTGACTGGCCAAACCCAAAGGATATTCAACAGTGGCTCCTTTTCATCCGGGAGAGAAGTGACCAGTGGGGTGTCCAGTGGGGTTCTGTCCAGGGCCCAGTGCTATTCAACACCATTATCAATGACTTGGATGACAGAATTATCAAATTTGCAGATTGCACCAAATTAGGAGTAGCTAAAACCCCAGAGGACAGGATCAAATTTTAGAATGACCTGAATAGACTAGAAAGATGGGACAAAGGAAACAAAATGAAATTCAACACAGAGAAATGTAACGTATTACATTAAGGGTGAAAAAATGAAATGCACAGATATAGGATGGGGGTCACCTGGCTGAATGAAACTATGTGTGAAAGGGATCTAGGAGTCCAGGTAGACCAGAAGTTGAACATGAGTCAACAGTGTGATGCAGCAGCTAACAAGGCAAATGCAATTTTAGCCTGCATCAATAGAAGTATAGTGTCTAGAAGAAGGAAAGTAATAGTCGCACTCTATTCTACTCTGGTCAGG
>NW_024841930.1:708-1105 GCF_019175285.1 Sceloporus undulatus
TCGTAACCTGGGTATTTCGTATCCCGAGGTACCACTGTATATAAAGCAAAACCATGAAACAAGCTAGACAAGGCAACTGTTACATGGATTTGTCATTGGTTGACTGGCCAAACCCAAAGGATATTCAACAGTGGCTCCTTTTCATCCGGGAGAGAAGTGACCAGTGGGGTGTCCAGTGGGGTTCTGTCCAGGGCCCAGTGCTATTCAACACCATTATCAATGACTTGGATGACAGAATTATCAAATTTGCAGATTGCACCAAATTAGGAGTAGCTAAAACCCCAGAGGACAGGATCAAATTTTAGAATGACCTGAATAGACTAGAAAGATGGGACAAAGGAAACAAAATGAAATTCAACACAGAGAAATGTAACGTATTACATTAAGGGTGAAAAAA
>NW_024841931.1:0-1105 GCF_019175285.1 Sceloporus undulatus
CTCCCTTTGACAGAGAAGGCTGACAGAGAATGTCTCCCTAAACTACAGTTACCAGGATTCCCTAGCATTGAGCCAGGACAGTTAAAGGGGTCTACAAAAAAGGGTTGATTTCTGCAGTGTGTGTCCTGGGGACCTGCTTCATTTGGGACTCCTTAGTCCTGCAGGGAAGGCTGGGAAAGGAGGACCCACCTGTCCTGCCAGCAGGCCCAACTGCCTGCCCTTCTCAGCTGGGCTCTCAAGGCTCCCTTGGATGCATGGAGGGAGGCACATGTCCTTTTGCCTGGGCTCCTCTGCTCCCCAGCGCCCCCGGCCTTCCAGGGCCAAAAGCAGCAGGAGGAGGCTCCTCTTTCTTCTTGTTGTTTTTTGGTGCCACCAGGTCCTTTCCCTCCCAGCCTCTCTCCTTTTCCTCCCACGACTCTGGCTCTTGGGGGAAGGGAGTGGGGCTTCTGGGACTTCTCCCTCTGCCTTTCTCTGATGGGACAGCGCAGCCCAGCAAACCCAGGGCAGCAGAAGGAGCACTTTTGGCATCCTGGGGTTGGAGCTACTTGGGCACATGCTCCAGCCAAGTGCCCTGCTGCTGCTGCCCTGGGTTTGCTGGGCTGCGCTGCCCAGGGAAAGGCAGAGAGCGCTTGGCTGGAGCGTGTGCGCGCACAGCTCTAGCCCCAGGGTGCCAAACTCGCTCCTCCTGCTGCTCGGCTGGGGCTAGAGCTGCACAAGCGTGCGTGCACGCTCCACCCAAGCACCCTCTACTTTCCCTGGGCAGCACAGCCCAGCAAACTCAGGGCAGCAGGAGAAGAGTGTTTGGTGCCCTGGGCTCAGTTGGAGTTGTGTCTGCGCGCCCCTGATCTTCCTGTGTCCCAGGCAACCGTCTAGGTCACCTATATGGAAGAACCGGCCCTGAAGACGGATCTCTTCCGGCAGGCCTAGCTACCTGATCTTTTATAGTGGATCTTATGGAATTTTTTACACCTGATTCAACAGTACAGAAACAGATGATGATTTGGCTTCGTTGATGATTGTATTGCATCTTGGCATGTTTTAATTGATTAGTTTATGTAGTACAGGGGTAGGCAACCTTTTTGAGCCAGGGGCCGGGTTGCTGTCC
>NW_024841932.1:0-636 GCF_019175285.1 Sceloporus undulatus
AAGGAGGGAGGGAGAGAAGGATTGAAGGAAAAGAAAGGGATGGAAAGAAAAGGAAAAATAAAGGAAGAAAGGGAAGAAAAATAAAGAGAAGGAGGGGGACGGAGGGAAAAGAAAGGGAGAGAGGGAAGAGGTGGAAAAGGAAGGGAGGAAAGAGAGAGGGAGGAATGAAAAGAAGGAGCGAGGTAAAAAAGAAGAAAGGAAAAGAGGAAGGAGGGGAATGAAGGAAGGAAGGAAAGAAAAAAAGGAAGGAAGGAAGGAAGGAAGGAAAAAGACCATGAAATAACTGGAGCCAGAGTGATGCTCCGGAAAGGCCGCTTATGGGGACATAAGGACTTACCTGTCTGAAGAGGACCCAGGATTAGGTTCTGCCTCCACTGGAAAGGCATCATGGCTGCCCAAATCCTATAAATAAAGAGAAGTGAAAGAGAGGCCATGGGCCACAAGGGATGGCCTTGGGCTGCCCTGACCCTAAAAGCCTTTCCCCCATGAGTCCAAAGAGTTATTCGCCTTCTCTCCATCTTTTCCTTTCCCTGTGGCTTCCTTCTCGTCATTGTTTTCCTGTTTTCAAGGGAAATGAAGAATGAGTTTGGACTAGGGTTGCCATATCCCGCCGGGGGGCGGGACAATCCCGGTTTG
>NW_024841932.1:736-1105 GCF_019175285.1 Sceloporus undulatus
AAGGAGGGAGGGAGAGAAGGATTGAAGGAAAAGAAAGGGATGGAAAGAAAAGGAAAAATAAAGGAAGAAAGGGAAGAAAAATAAAGAGAAGGAGGGGGACGGAGGGAAAAGAAAGGGAGAGAGGGAAGAGGTGGAAAAGGAAGGGAGGAAAGAGAGAGGGAGGAATGAAAAGAAGGAGCGAGGTAAAAAAGAAGAAAGGAAAAGAGGAAGGAGGGGAATGAAGGAAGGAAGGAAAGAAAAAAAGGAAGGAAGGAAGGAAGGAAGGAAAAAGACCATGAAATAACTGGAGCCAGAGTGATGCTCCGGAAAGGCCGCTTATGGGGACATAAGGACTTACCTGTCTGAAGAGGACCCAGGATTAGGTTCTGC
>NW_024841933.1:0-1105 GCF_019175285.1 Sceloporus undulatus
GGGGAAGAAGCCATGAGAGCTGCTGCACCGGTACACCAGAATTGCTACGCCGCTAATTTAAGTTGCCCATTTAAAAGCTCCGTGTCTGCTGCGTCACATAGTGAGTTGGGGTCTTGGAACATGCGCAGTTTGCAATCAGGCTTTAATTGCAGTGTCCGCTGCCATGCAGGTGTGGAAGCTGCAGCACAGCTGCAGCGCATTTTAAGACTCGTAACCCTAACCCTAACCCTAACCCTAGAGCAACATGTACACATGCGCTGCTTGGAAAGTTTGGACTTTAAAGTGCACCCCTACACACATTCCTGTGCCATTTTCACCTATCAATAAAAAACGCTAAAACTGTAAATATTTACATATGCACAAGGGAGATGATGGGGGATGGCAGGGGGACAGCGGTGGCAGCGGAGACAGCTGTGGCTGCGCATTGCAGATTCAGCAAGATCGCGGGGACCAAAGGAGAGGAGGCATCTATGATGCTGGTGACACTGGCAAAGTGTAAGCGGACAAGGATGCCAACACCAGCTGGCAGGAGACCACCTTTGTTCTTGGGCAGAGTGGGGGGGAAAGTTTAAAGGGGCTTGGGCACTTTAAATGTGCCCATGGGCTTTCTGTCGCCGCTGCTTAGCGCTGCGCGCAGCTGCGCATCCGACAGCCGGCAAAAGAAAAAAAAAGTACTACGAAGGGCGCCCCCCGCCCTTTTACAAGGAGCTGTATGCTTTCATTAAAAGTGATGGAAGCATCAGGCCCAACAGACTAGCCACCAGTGGGGAGCGTGTCAGGGTCCCGGCAGGCCAGCCAGCCAGAGCAGAGCCTGTGGTGGTGGTGGAGGAGGAGGAGGAGGAGGATGAGACCCCGGAGCTTGAATGTGCCCAAGACCTTTTGATGCCCTCTAAACTTGCCCACAAAGGCAAAGGGCAACTAGAGGGGGCCTGGGATCAAGGGGCAGGGAGCACTGACAAGGCACTAGGTCCCATGATGTCCCATAAAGACATTATTTTGCCTCCCAGGGCATGTGTTCCCTCCCAGCCCTATCTACTCTATTCTACCCTTCCTGTTCTCTCCTCCCACCATGCCTGGCTCACTGGTCCCCAAAGCAGCAATGTCC
>NW_024841934.1:0-1105 GCF_019175285.1 Sceloporus undulatus
GGTGGTTTATAATGTGTTCTCCTACTGCTGATTTTTCTGGCTGACCTAGTCTGCAGTGTCCCACATGTTCCTTGATTTGTGTTTGAACACTGTGTTTGGTGATCCCTATGTAGACTTGTCCACAGCTCTCTTGTCATTCGCTGAGCGCAGCATTTGTTGGATTTTCTTGGTCAGTTTGTAGTCACTTGGAGGTTGTGTTTCCTCACCAGTTTGCCTATTCTCTGTCACTCCTTTGATGTATGGTAAAAATACCTTAAGGCCTGTTACAGACAGCCAAAATAAAGCTGCTTCGAGTCACAGTAGAGGTATGGTGTTTCTTTTTTTTTTTTAATTACTTTATTATGAAATTAAAAACAATATACATACATTTTATACAGTTCATTATATGGTTGCATACAGTACACATGATATAACATACATATATACATGCATACATACATAGCTTGTTACAATATACTAACCCCCAACCTAGACCCTGACAAACAAACATAAACAACTAAACATCTACTATAAAACATATAAAATTGACTTCCTGAAGTTTACTAATACACTCTTTCTTGTCTGTATATAAGAATTAAAGACAATTTAAGCACTCATCTTTCTTATCTTCCAAGGAACTGTCTTCCGCCTTTTAAATCAGAAATTTATATTTACAATTAGTACAACTGAGACGCTTCCAAACTCTAACTACCGAGATATGTATTTATAGTAAAATAAACATTATATCGTCAGAAAATTATATATAATTCCCCTTATTTCTTCATTTCCTCTGTTAAGAAGGTACATCTTCTAATATAGAATAGAAAAACATAATGTTAGTTCGCAAATAATATCAATGCAATCCACATCTATATAAAGTTTTAGCATGATTCAAACAATCTTTAATCTAATCTAAATCACATTTAATGTTTTTTCTTTTTTTCCAGGAACTCAAGGAAGGGATTCCAGGTTGTTCTGCAGTTTTCCCATGATTTTCCTTGTGCCAAACAGGTAAGTTTGTCCATTTCAGCCATGTCTAACACCTTTAATATCCAGATGTTGCACTCTATTTTCTCCCCACTCTTCCAATTTGCGGCATAAACTAATCTTGATGCTGTAATTAAGT
>NW_024841935.1:0-1105 GCF_019175285.1 Sceloporus undulatus
AATGAACTGACCCTGAGAGAGAGAGAGAGAGAGAGAGGGTCAGGCTCGCTCCGTACCGCATTAATAACAACCCACTTGGATTGCTTTGACTGGGAGTCCCTACTTGGCAGAATCCGGTTCTCCAAACGTTTGGACTCCAACTCCCAGGAGTCTTCGCTGAAGGCTCAAACGGCTAAGGCTTCTGGGAGTTGGAGTCCAAAACAGTCCTGGAGGAGGACCAATGTTTGGGAAACACTGAGGATAGAGATTTCAGAACGAGAGTATGTGGAGGGGCGGAGTCTCTGAGTCACGTGGCCCACTTCCGACAGCAACCGGAAGTGAGGAGGGCAGTATATACAGACACACACAAGGGCTCTTTGTATTCAGCCCTTCTTTGAAAGTGCGCGGGCGCATGCGCGGACGGGTGTCTGTGTCTCGCGCGCTCTCTCTGCGTGGGGTCCCAGTGGATGAGTCGCGGCGCTGCTGCTCAACGTGAGCAGATAAGGGCTGGCCAATGGCGGCAGCGCTTTTGGCTCGCGCGTGGTCGGCAGCAGCAGCAGCAGCATCGGGGCCGCGCTCCTGGCTCAGGTAATAACAACGGCGCCCCATGTTCCCCCCTTGCTTCTTCGTCCTCCTTCTCCTCCCCGGTCCTTGTGTGTTTGTTTCCCTTTTCGACACACACACACACATATAACAAAGGCACCATGTTTTTACCTGCGAGGACGCTTCTCTAGGAATCTCTAGGTCCTCCGGGGCATCTCTGTGGTCAAGGTCCCATAGAACTGTACTGGAGGAGCTACAAATGCCTAGTAGAGTATTCTCTCTAGGAATCTCTGGGTCCTCCATTGCAACTCTGGTCAACGCTACAAATGTCTGGTGGAGTATTCTCTCTTAGAATCTCTAGTGCGACATTTGGTTACAGTTGACCATAGAGTTGCGCTGGAGGACTTAGATGTTCCTCAAGATAACATATAAATCAAATCCATGGATAAGCACATGCACAAAAGTCAAAGAAGCCTCGCATGTGGAGGGACCGGTGTAATTTACTGTGGCTCCAGAGCTCTCTTGACAGAATCATGGAGTTGGAAGAGACCGCAAGGGCCATCTAGCCCAACCCCATTCTGCC
>NW_024841936.1:0-1105 GCF_019175285.1 Sceloporus undulatus
ATTTTTCATCTTCTACTGGACCTGAATAAATGGAGTTTATCAGACGCCAGTTTTGGGTGATTTTCCCTGCCTGTCGCGCAATGTTTGCGTCACCAACGTTGCGCAATAACGTGAAAGCACGATGTTCTTCCAGACGCCATTCATTTCTATGGGAGCCTGTTGCGCAACGCTCCCGTAGTTTTAGCGTCATTCCTCCCCTTTTTGGGCACTATGGGGAAAAGGAGAAGTCAGGCCTTTGTCTCCCGTTATCCTTGCGTTGCGAAATGGTTTGGTGTGGTAGGCAGCAACGCAACGCAACGCAAATGTTACCGATTGCAAAGTTCCCATAATACTGGGCTGCTTTTTCACCCCATTCCCTTCCGGTGGCCTTCCTTTCTCAGGGCAACCCTGTGGGAGGGGTTTTTGAGTGTGTGTGTGTGTGTATAAAAATGCGTCTCCTGCGTGAATATGTGCAGAGATATATATGTGTTTGTGTGTGTGTTTTGCCTTGATGTGTGACATAGGATGCGAGAAATTAAGGGGACCCTAAAGGGACATCCAATCCACCCCTTCTTCTGTCCCGAAGGAATGCATGTGAATATAAAGACGCTGTGTGTTATCAGCTGTTGTGGATACTGTGAATATGCAGAGATATCTATTGGTATGTGTCTCTGGCATATATGTGTATATCTGTCATGTCTGCCTGTATTTATAAAGAGGAGTGTGTGTGTGAATATATATATATATATATATATATATATATATATATATATGGATGTTATATATATGTGTGTCTGTGTGTGTATTCTATATGTATATATATATGTGTGTGTGTGTGTGTGTGTATGTGAGGGGAGTGGGGTCTGTACCTATAGGTAAATCCAATCTAATCTATGCAAGGGACCCCAAATGGTAATAAATAGGACCCTAGAAATGGAAGGTACCCCAAAGGGCCATCCAGTCCAGCCCCTTCTAACCCTAACCCTTCCCCCTCCTTTTTGTTAAAGAGCCAGGCACAAAATGCCCCAAAATGTGCACATTTTGTCAAATAAACCTCTTATGATCTGCCCTTGGCCCCATTTTCAACCCCAAAATGCAAGTTAATGCATCCTGTATCCCCCACTCC
>NW_024841937.1:0-1105 GCF_019175285.1 Sceloporus undulatus
TTCTGCCATGCAGGAATACACAATCAAAGCACCCCCAACAGATGGCCATCCAGCCTCTGCTAAAAAACCTCCCAAGAAAGAGACTCCACCTCTCTCCGAGGCAGCAGCATGTTCCACTGTCAACAACGCTTATCATCAGGAACTTCTTCCTAATGTTTAAGTGGAATCTTTTTTTCCTGCAGTTTGAATCCATTGCTCCATGTCCTAGTCTCTGGAGCAGCAGAAAACAAGTTTGCTCCATCCTCAATATGATGTCCCTTCAAATATTTAAACACAGCTATTATGTTGCCCTTTAACCTTCTCTTTTCCAGGCTAAATACACCCAGCTCCCTAAGCCATTGATGGTTTACAGATCTTTCACCATTTTGGCCCCCTTCCCCTGGAAACGCTCCAGCTTGTCAATATCCCTCTTGAATTGTAGTGCCCAGAACTGGACACAATATTCCAGGTGAGGTCTGACCAAAGCAGAACAGAGTGGCACTATTACTTCCCTCAAGGTGAATGGCAAGGAATTCTACTACCTCCTAACATTCATCCTCCCCCTTTAGCTTTTGTTTAGCTCCTGAATGTTGGCTGAGCAGTTGCCTGATGGGTTTCACAAATCCATGTGGAATAGACTGTCTTGTACGGTTTTTAAAACAGGTTGGATGGACATCTCTTGGAAGTGTTTTAATTGTGTCTTCCTCCATGTGATCTTTTCCAACTGTCTACAATTCCTGGTGCTTGACCAGTTTGGGGAAACAAGATTTTGTACTAAGATGGATCACTAGGACTGCCTTTAGGTTCTTCATTGTTGTTGTATGCCTTCAAGTCATTTCTAACCTAAGGTTTGACCCTAAGGCGACACTATCATGGGGTTTTCTAGGCAAGATTTGTTCAGAAGAGACTTGCCATTGCCTTTGTCTAAGGCTGAGACAGTGTGACTTGCCCAAGGTGTTCTGGGGTTCCATGGTTGAGTGGGGATTCAAACCCTGCTCTCCCAGTGTCAGTCAGTCCGTCCATCCATCCATCCTGTTGACTTTCTACCAGAGTGGGACCCAATTCAACTCACAGATAAAATTGGTTAAAAACCTACCAATCCAATTTTAAAAACAATTAAAATAAT
>NW_024841938.1:0-1105 GCF_019175285.1 Sceloporus undulatus
TCCAGCCACCAAGTTATTCTGTTGTGGTGTTGGTGGTGGCAGCATGGCTGCTGGGCCAGGCAGTGCAGAGACAGGTAGGCAGGGCTAGGAGTCTCCCTGCCCACCTGCCTCTACACTGCAGTTTGACCACCAGACTATTCTGCAGTGGTGGTGGCAGCAGTGCTGCGTAGAGGCAGGAATGAAGGGAGAGAAGTCACCCCATCCTCTGCACTGTCCAGTCTTGCCATCAGACTATGTGTTAGTATGCAGCATAGTGTCTGGGCTAACCAGTGCAGATGCATGCCTCTAGGAAAAGGAGTCTGTCCACCTGTCTGCCTGAATATGCACTGCCTGGTTGAGCTGCTGCTGCTGTAAATAATAATAATAATAATATTTGTTTTATTTATATACCGCTATTCCAAAGATCATCGCGGTGAACAGCAAGTAAGCTAATTTGCCCCCAACAGTCTGGGTACTCATTTTAGTGACCTCAGAAGGATGCAAGCCTGAGTCGAGCTTGGGCCCTTTTGCTGGTCTTGAACTCGCAACCTTGTGGTTTTGAGTGAATGGCTTCAGTACAGGCATTTAACCACTGCGCCACCAGGGCTCCTGTAGAGCTGAAGGATGACGTCCCTCCAAGTGCCCTCTCTTTTGTGGGGGTCTTCCTCCTTCCTTCCTTCCTTCCTTCCTTCCTTCCTTCCTTCTCTCCCTCCCTCCCAAGTCCCCCATCCAGTTCCTACCTGGGCTGTCCACCCTTGGGAAGCAGTGCCTGGGCTTAGAGAACATTTTGGGGTGGGGGAATGTTACTGCTGCTCCCTCCTAAAATTACTTCATTGGGTGAAACCAGCCTTACCGATGCCACTGATTCAAATGCCAGTTTAAATTCTTTGTCTGTCAGAACGTTCCCAGGGCTGTGAAGCCATATAGGCCCATGGCAAGGAGGAGCTGACATAACACATGGAAAGTCATGCAGCTCATTTATATGTATATGTCTCTTACTCTGCGTGTGTGTGTGCATGTGTGCGTGTCTGTAGAGAAACAGAGGAAGAAGGAGAAAAAGAGTGGGTGAGCGAGTGAGCGAGTGGACTTCTATGAAGTGTCTTGTAAATTTGGGAAGGACATTTCA
>NW_024841939.1:0-1105 GCF_019175285.1 Sceloporus undulatus
TGGAAAATTAATGTATTTTGTTACTGTCGTTGTTAACTGCCTTTGAGTCAATTTTGAGTCAGGGGAACCCCATAGATGAAACAACTCCAAGCCCCTCTGCACATCTGGTTCAGGTTCTCAGCTGTAACCTCCTTAACTGTCCATCCATCTGGTATGTGGTCCTCCTCTTTTTCTCCTTTCCTCTACCGTTTTAAGCATATTGTCTTCTCTAGTGAGTCATGCCTTTTCATACTGTGAACAAAGTGTGACAATTTCAGTTTGGCCATCCTGGCTCCTAGGGAAAGTTCAGGTTTGAGCTGTTCAAGGACCCACTTGTTTGTCTTCCTGGCTATCCATGGTAACCTCAGCACTCCTCTCCAGAACAACATCTCAAATGAGCTGATTTTCTTTCTATCAGCTCTTGTCTCTGTCCATCTCTCTCATCCACAGATGGTGATGGGAAATACAATGGTATGGTTGATACTTTATTTAGTGTTCAGTGTTATAGCTTTGCATTTGGTGATCTTGTCTAGTTCTTTCACAGCTGCCCTTCCCAGTCCTAGTCTTCTACTGATTCCTTGAATGCAATTTCTGTTCTGATGGTTGATGGATCCAGGCTATGAGAAGTCTTGCCTTTTTCAATATCATCATTTACTACACTAAATTTATGCAAGACCTCCATGATCATTATCAGTTGTAAAAACCTGCCAAGGTGAACTCAGAAGAGAACGACAAGCCTCTGAAAGAAAATTAATACAAGATATACATAGGGATTTTGGTTTTTTAAAAAATATGTAGCCCACTTTTGAAGAAGTGCTTCAAAGATATCCACATAAGAAAACTCTTAACATTTGGAAATGGGGTGTAGCAAGACCTTGAATATTACTCACTGCAAAATGATACTCCAGTAAGAATATGCTGATCCATTTTTTAAAAATCCTGCTTGCTAAAATATCATTTGATAGAAGCACTTTTCACTAAATTTAAAGTAAAATTCAATGGAAACACCATGCTGTCCAGCCAAGATAGTTTTTCATTGATGGTGAAGAGGGACCCTGGAAGATGCCAGCATGTCTTTTACATGGAGAGATGTAAGGAGGGAGCTTCCCCATTTTCTTGCATAAGG
>NW_024841940.1:0-1105 GCF_019175285.1 Sceloporus undulatus
TTCCTAACCCTAGTACGTATACAGTACGTACTATATGGCGGTGTGTATCCCGCCATTGGTAGGATAAGCTTTCATAGACTTCAATTTATTTCTTCAGAAGCATGGAGTGAAGTGTTGAGGAACAGCTCTTCATAAGTGGGCTATGTGAATAGCAAGGGAAATGCAAAACTAGTGGATATGGTGATGCAGAGACCAATTCAAATTTAACTACCGTCATTGAGGGTCAGAGGCAGGAGGAAGAATGTTGCCTAAAGCCTTTTGAATGTTGGTGGATGTTGTTGGAATGTAGTGTGATACAGGCTGGGAAACCAGAAAGGAGATGTGATGAACTGACCAAGAGAACTCTCATGAAGGTTGGGGAGTTAACTAGCGTTATGATATGTGTGATGTGCCAGAAACTGTTGTCTCTGTTCAACCTGCTGTTGATGGCCCAGAGTTTGTAGATATATCACCGCCTCTGATGTCCCGGGCATCGTAGGAGGAGGTCGGAGGGGTTTGCCTTATTTGCAAATTTTCCACATTTGTGGGGGTCTTGTTTACCTAACCAATAATAATAATAATAATAATAAT
This sequence comes from Sceloporus undulatus, assembly GCF_019175285.1. Taxonomy (NCBI): domain Eukaryota; kingdom Metazoa; phylum Chordata; class Lepidosauria; order Squamata; family Phrynosomatidae; genus Sceloporus; species Sceloporus undulatus. The sequence continues at coordinate 571 of NW_024841940.1, forward strand.
AATAATATAATAATATTTTTTATCTAGTATTACCGCCCGTGGCGAACCAACTCCGCGGCGGTTTACAAACATCATAAAATAAATAACAGCATAAAAACAATATGTTCCCTTCCCCCCTTAAAAAGTTATTAAACAACATATCTAATTTAAAACCACAATAACTAGTTAAAATAACAGTGAAGTAAACAAAATAATACCAACCAACAAACCACTCAACTTCAGTTCTAAAGAAAAGAAAAGGGGGCTTTGGAGACATTACTGAGGAGGGGGGAGATCCTGAGATCCTGAGGCTGGGATATTTCAGTCTGGGAAGGCCTGCCTGAAGAGATCCGTCTTGACAGCCTTTTTGAAGCTGTCCAAAGATGTTAATTGACGGATCTCATCCGGCAGGTCGTTCCAGAGCCTGGGGGCGACAGCAGAAAAAGCCCTCCGGGAGGTCGCCACAAGCCTTGATTTTTGAGGTTGCAACAAGTTCCTCCCAGAGGACCGGAGAGCGCGGGAAGGATTGTATGGGAAGAGGCGGTCTCCGAGATAG
>NW_024841941.1:0-1105 GCF_019175285.1 Sceloporus undulatus
AAGTTGCTGTTGGAGATTATTGGTGAAGGTTGTTGGATCTTACAACAATAACAAGGAAATATTTGCTTCCCCCTAGTGACAAACACTTAGCTTGGGCTACATCAGCATGCACATATTGAAATGGTCTCTGAGCAATCCTTTTAGACTTCTTGGCAACTGGATACGCTCTGACCTTGACTTGGTTACATACAGTACAGTCTAAATGATTTTTTACATTCTGCTACTTTCAAATCTGGACACATGCTTATTAAACTCTTTAAACACTTAAAACTTGCATGGCCAAATTTTCTATGAAGCTCATGTATGCAGTCTTTGTGCAACGGAACATTATCTATAGTATTAGCATTCTCTACCTTATACTTATCAACATTTTCTTCTAGAAAATAAAGCTTATCTTAACAATTGTCAGGTGTGTCCAATTATCCACTTTACATTTCTTGTCCTTGGCATTCAGGACTTGTTAATTGTATTACCATTTACACGTGTGGTTCTCAATTGGCTTCTGCTGAGTCATCCTGACTCTCACATACATGTTTTATTTCATTTACTGTATAACCCATGTTGCTTTTTCCTTAACATGGGTTAAGGCATTCATTGGAATGAAGGCAGGACCTTAAACCTAGTTCCCAGGTTTCCAGGGGATTGCCAGAGTTTTGAGATCCTTCCGTCTCCCTCTCTTGACTTTGGCCTAGATTTTGGCTCTTCTCTCCCTCCCAGAGCCCCCTCCCTCAGGACTCCAGAGAAAATCTCTCCCCCCCCCCCTGAAAAGTTGTTTCCAATGTTATTGAACCCTATCCTGTGTGATGCTTTGTATTTGACACCGGTTCTTAAACCCCTCCACTGGCTGTCCATTAGTTTCTGGGCAAGATACAAGATGTTGGTTTTAACCTTTAAAGCCCTCCATGGCTTGGGTCATGACTACTTGTGGGAGAGCCTCCTCCCATACAATCCACCGCAGACTCAGGTCCTCAGGGAAGAACCTGCTACAACTCAAGAAGACCAGACTTTCAGCGATGACCCAGAGGTCCTTCTCATCAGCTGCCCCCAGGCTCTGGAATGCCCTCCGGATGAGATCCATCATATTTCCACCTTGGAAGCCTTTAGG
>NW_024841942.1:0-1105 GCF_019175285.1 Sceloporus undulatus
CTATTAGTGGCCAGATGAGGCTCTGCAAAGATTTATTGACAGGAAATCACATGGATATGTTTCAAATTTGATGATATGAGATGGGAGGTATTCCGGCAAGTGGAGTTATATTCACTCACAAGTAGAGGGAATGTACAGTTACAACATTATATCTCAGTGTGGGTAGCTTCTGGCTATTAGGGACACACTGGTTTCCCTAAACCCATCAGGGTCTATACCAGGGGTAGGCAACCTACGGCCCACGGGCCGGATCCGGCCCGGCGAGGCCTTGGGACCGCCCCCAGCCTGGTCCTGCCACCGATTGCCGCCGGGGCCTTTGGCCTCTTGCGTGAGGGCAAGGGGGGGCAATTGTCTATAGAAGCCTCAGAAACATGCATTTATATTAACATTTTTTAAAAAATCAGCAAATTTTTTTCGCGTGTCCTCCATTTTATAAAAAAGTGTCCTCCATTTGAAAATTTTGTCTTACATTTGTCCTGGTTTCTTTATTTACATACTTTTTTTAAAAAAAATTAAATATTTATTTTTTGGCTTCGGCCCCCCAGTTGTTTGAGGGACAGCAACCCGGCCCCCAGCTCAAAAAGGTTGCCTACCCCTGGTCTATACTCTACCCCCAACTTACTTTGCAGTTGTAACCCCAAAATTTGGTGGTGGAAACAAAGGAAGGAAGGAATCTCGAATTCACCATTAAAACAAAACTCACAATGAGTGAACACCTTATTTTCAAGCTGAATTGTGTGTCTGAAGTGAGCTTCAGAATGGGGTTTCAGTCTAGCAAAAATACCTTGCTGGTTCTAGTCCAAGCAATGCCACATGGACATTGAACCTATTTGAGTGAACAGCTGAGATCCCAAGTTACATTTTATTTCTTTTTTTTTTTAATTAGTCTTTATTGAATTTTCTAATAAAACATACCAGAAATGTATTTAGCATAGTTATTCCGTAAATTAATGAAAAAAAATTAATTAATATAAAAATCAATGGAAAGAAAAAAAAGAGTGAAAAATATAAAGAACTTGATCTATTCAATCCCTTTCCCCCGTATTCGTGTTCCATTCATATATACTCTCATTCCCAAAGTTTGTCCGTTTACGGATTACAACAG